>NW_024732440.1:6509773-6672273 GCF_018991925.1 Homarus americanus | reverse complement strand
CTGTGTTTTCATCTTTATTCGTCCATACTCTCTCCCTCTTCTCCATTTATTGATTTATGCTTGTCAGTCTCCTGTCGTCCTTTCGTTCTCTCTTTCTCTGTCTTCCTTCTCTTCCCTTCTCCCTCTGTTTGCACCCCCTCTCCTTGTATCTCCTCTCCCGCCCTCTATTTCCTTCCCCTCTTCCTCTCTCTCCACCCCTTCTCCCTCTGCTCTCTCTGTCTACACCCCATCTCCCTTTGTCTCCTCCCCCTCTCCTTCTGTCTCCTCTCTCCTCCCTCTCTCCCTCTATCTCTTCCCACCTCCTGTCTTTTTCCCTCTCCCTCTCTCTCCTCCCCTGCTCCCTCTGTTTTTCTCCCCCCTTTCATCCCCTCTCCTTTGGTATCTTTCTCATGGGGTGTTTTTTAACCACTGTAAATACTGTATACTCACCGACACATACTTTTTTGCCTTGTTGTTTTCTGTCTCTGTCTGTCTGTCTGTCTGTCTGTCTGTCTGTGTCTGTCTTTCCCCATTTATCCATGTCCGTATATATCATTTAACCCTCCCTAGTTCGTCCCCCTTCTACTCCTCCCACCCTCTACCCTCCCATCCTCTCCCCTTCCTCCCCACTTCTATCCCTATATATCATTCCCTTCTAACCTCCCAAGTAATTCTTCCCCTTCCTACCCCTATGTCACATGTTGCTTCTCTCAACCTCCTCCCCCTTCTCCTCACCTCCCCACTAATCTCCCCCTCTCAGCCCAACCTCCCCCCAAAAAAAAAGGTAGATTAAAAAAAAACTCACTTGATCCGTTATTAGTCCGGCTATATCTAGGGCGTGTTCTGATTCTGTCTGTAGGCTTAGTGAGGAGGAAGGAAATAAATAAATAGGGCACCCGCAGCCAATGAGAGAGGACATTCGAACACCTGCGGCCTTATACATCAAAGGGGAATGGCATCAGATCTCTCCTAGACAGTAATGAAATAATATCAACAACAAAGGAGACTAAACTGGCTGTGTTTTTGTGGGCGTAAGGTCGACCTCTCCCTTATACTCGCTGGGTAATCCTCGACCTTACCTACCAGGGGTTTCATTATGTGTAGGGATAAGATGTTGATATTTTTTTTTTTCTAGAGGGGATCATTTTTTTTCCATGTTAAATTGGGATTGGGTTTCGCTCCCCAAGACAAGTTTCCTTCAGAGGGAAAAATGTTTTTTGGGGAAAAGTCACCCGTATTTGATATTTTCCGAGTGTTGGTGAATGTGTTTGTCGTCTGTCACACACACCTGGAAAGATGTGAAGGTCCTTTGGGTTATGTTCTTGTGGAGTGACTGTGACTTGGCTATTAATTAAACCATTACAATAACATGTAATTAAAATGTAATTAATCATATAAGGTGGAGTTTTATTAGACATATGCTCCATCTCTTGCCGAGAGAGAGAGAGAGAGAGAGAGAGAGAGAGAGAGAGAGAGGCCCTTCTCTCCACCACCCACTGAGAACCATATGCCATTTCTCACAACCACTCACAGATAAATCCCATTGTCTCACCAGCCATTGAGAGATATATGCTAGATTCTTCCCCAGGCAACAAGATGTATGTTCTCATATCTACTGCAGCTGTTAAGGGAGGTATAACTGATTTCTCCAACGAATGAGAGATATATCCTGTTCTCTCTCACCCCCCACCAGTGAGAGACATATTCCTCCCTCAGTTAAATGATAAATCCTTCCCACCCCTTCCCCCCCTTTGAGAAATATATACATGCCCATCTCAGTAGTAGACAGTATCTCCTTCCCCTTCCTCTTCCTTCCCCCTGTCCTCCCCCCCCCCTCCCCTCCTCCCTCATTCCCCCCTCCCTCTTCCTCCCCCTCCTCCCCACTCCCTCCCCCTCTTCCCCTCCCTTCTCCTCCTCCCTTCCCCTCCTCCCTCCCCTCCTGCCCCCCTCCCCTCTTCCTCCTCCCTCTTCCCTTCTCCCCTTCTCCCTCTCCCCTTAACTTCTGAAACAACTAGACCTTTTGACGTGGGATATAAATTAGAGACATATAATCTCATATAGAAAAACTTACGAATTCCAATGATAAAAGATCCCAACTTAGCAACCTCTCCTCCCAGGCATTCTCTCCTGAGGAGGATAGAGGATAAAGAAGGAAGGAGGATGGCAAGAGAGGGAGAGGAGGAAGAGACGAGGAGTGTAGGTGGATGGTGTTGGAGGGGAAGGAGTGTTGGAGGAGGTGGTGGAGGGGGGCGGGAGAGAGGAGGAAGAGAGAAGGGTAGAGAAGATGATGAGAAAACTGGATGTGTAGGAAGAGGAGGAGGACGAGAAGCTAGAGAGAGAGAAAGAGGATACGAAAGGAGAGGTAAAGGAAATGAAAGACAGAGGTTTAGAGAAAAGTAAACAGATGGGAGAAAATAGGGAAGGGAACTGAGAAGAGGGGATGATGGGTAGGGGAGAAGGGTAAAAGAAAATAGAAGCTAAGGGAAAAAAGTGAAAGAAAACGGGAACTAGGGGAGAGAGTAGATAGAAAATTTAAGAGAGGAATAAGAAAGGGATTTGGAATATGAGGTAGAAAGGAAAGAAAGAAAAGTAGCAGTTGAATGGAAAATAACAAAGGACAAATAAAAGATGTAAAAAATAAAATGAAAAGAGGGAGTGGAATAGATTAAAGTTGATTATTATTATTTGTAGTAACTGTTGTAATATTTGTAAGTAGTAGTAGTCGTACAAAAATAGTAATAGTAGTAGTAGTAGTAGCAGAAGTTAAATTTTTTTATTAATATTTTTAACAGCCATTTATGTATAATTTAGTTTTCCTAAAAGTCACTTGGTCCATCTTGTGCTCATATATATGACCTCGTATAGATAGGCCTATAAGTTTATATTATGACTGTGTAGATAGGCCTATATCAATTTATAATATGACCTCGTGTAGGTAGGCGTTTGTCGATTGTATGTAACCATGTTGTAAGGCCTATAGAAATTATGTACAAGATTTCATATCGATAAAAGTATATTATTATATCAAAAGCCTCCTGAGATAGATTAACAACTAAGCCTACAGGAAAGAGCGAGTTTCCTCAAGGGGCGTAAGGGGAGTCGAACCAGTGTACAGTACAAAGTTTTCATTACCAAGTGATACCTGAGCCGGTTTACTTTTTCCAGGTATCTGATCGTAGAAAAATTAATAACTTCACTTTAATAAACCTCCTTAACTTGGTTGTGTTCATTAACTCGGTATTAATTATCTACACGTACCGCCAGTACAGTGCTGTATGTGTGGGACTTATACCTAACCTAACTTAACCTAACCTAACCTAATTTAACGTAACCTCTAGTCATATGTGAACCTTCTACTTTACCTTACCTTACCTTACCTTACCTTACCTTACCTCACCTCACCTCACCTCATCATTTAGCTAATCCCCTTTACAGTATATACGTAGATATTCCCAGACTTATAAGTGGGGGCCACTTATTGATTAACACATAAGTAAAACAACATTTTCTAAGTAAGGGCAGAAGTTTGTGACTTTGACAGCCATGGGAGATAATTGAGTCCAACTAATTGCCTCGGGGGATCTCTGGGCCCCGGGGATGAAGAAATGGCCTCACTAATGCAGAAGGAGCCACCAAAACCCGTTGATAATTGGGCCGTCTTTTATTTTTTATGGGCCTAGACCACAGCCGCCAATCCATCTGTATCACTTAAAAAATAAACCCATAAACTATTGAAGAAAAGAGTTGCCAGCCGCCATCTTACCCTCCCTCCCTCCTTCCCTCTCTCCTTCATACCCTCCCTCCCTCCCTCATAAGAACATAAGAAAATAAGGAGTCTGCAATAGGCCGGTTGGCCTGTGCATGGCAGCTCCTGTCGAGAGTTACTACCACTCCCTATCATCCATGAATCTATCTAGCCTCCTTTTAAAACTTTCCAGCGTTCCAGCACTTACTACAAGGTTGCTAAGCTTCTTCCACTCGTCCACCACCCTATTCGTGAACCAGTTCCTTCCTATCTCCCTCCTAAACCTAAACTTATCCAACATAAATCCGTTGCTACGAGTCATATCCTGCTCGGATATTATAAGAACTTTATCTATATCTCCTTACTGATTCCTTTCACCCACTTAAATACTTCTATCATATCTCCCGCACTCTTTGTCTTTCTAGGGAATACAACATTAGTTTCTTTAACCTATCTTGAAGTGGAAGGTTTCTAAGTCCCGGAATCATTTTCGTCATTCTTCGCTGCACCGACTCCAGTGAATTGATATCCATTCCATAATACGGGCACCAGAACTGAACCGCATAATCGAGGTGCGGCCTGACAAGCGCAAGATATAGTTGCAATATGACCTCCGCACTCTTATTACTTACACTATAAGATATAAAACCTAATACTGTTTGCCTTATTTATAACATTAACGCACTGTTTTCTAGGCCGTAGGTCCGGGCTTACAAGTACCCCTAAGTTTCTTTCACAAGTCGACTTCTCTAGGTTGATGTTGTTAAGGCTGTATACATTGACGGTATTTGTTCATCCAATATTAAGTACGCTGCACTTGCTGGTGTTGAATTTCATTTGCCAATTTTCTGACCACTCCTGCAATTTATTTAAATCCTCCTGTAGTGCATTTGCATCCTGCCCTGAATTAATTTGCCGCCCTATTTTGGTGTCATCCGCAAACTTGCTTATGTCACTGCTGATCCCAGTATCTAGATCGTTTATGTAGATTATGAACAAGAGTGGGCCCAGTACTGACCCCTGGGGAACCCCACTGGTTACACAGTCATTAACACATCTACGCTGACCCTCTGTGTTCTATCGGTGAGCCATGATTTTATCCAATTTAAAACTTTCCCCGCGATACCATGAGCCTTAACTTTCCTCAGAAGCCTCTGATGCGGTACTCTGTCAAACGCTTTGCTGAAGTCTAAGTAAATAACATCGTAATTTTCGTCATTATCTACTACCTCGAAGACTTTCCCTCCATCTCTCTCTTCTGTTGGCCATTACTAGGGGGCAGTCAGCCAAAGCCCCTGGAGGAGTAGAAGGGTAATGTAGAGAGCCACGGAAAGAGGAATAGACGAAAACCTGGACGAAAAGGGGAGAAAGAGAAAAGGGAATAAGATGAGCAGGAAATCAGAAGGGGAATGGAAGGAAGCTGTAGAGAGCCACGGGGTGAGGAAAGAGGGGGTGGGGGGGGATAAGTGAGAGCCGAGATGACAAGGAACAGGGGAGGTAAGTAGGAGAAGGGAAGAAGATGAGTAGGGTTGGGAGGAGTAAAGTGAGAGATGAGCGTAGAAGAAAAATAATGAGAAGTTAAAGGAAATGACAGTGAAGGAAGAAGGTAGGAATATATGGAGGGTAAGATGTAGGGAAAAATCTGTAAAAAAAAAGACAGATAGAGGAAGGAGGAAAGAGAAGAAGTACAGAAAAGACAGGAAAAGATCAAGGAATCAGAAGATGGGAAGAGAAGAAGGAAAATGGTAGAATTAGAGATACAGGAAAGAATTGCAAAAAGACGAGGCAAAAAGGGGACAAAATAAAGCGGAGAATATAAATGTATAGACGAGAAGGGATAAATTGGAATAGGGACTAAGAAATGAAGGTAATAACAAAATGCACAAAACAAGGGAAGAAAAGGGAGCCTGATCGTATAAATAGAAAGGTTATTGGGGAAAATATTTACGGGATTTTTATATTTTCATTATTAACTGATGAGTGACTTTGATATGTAGTGCGGAACGACCAGGCACTGCGGAACGGCCTGGCACTGCAGAACGGCCAGGCAATGCGGAACGGCCATGCACTGCGGAACGGCCATGCACTGCGGAACGGCCATGCACTGCGGAACGGCCAGGCACCGCGGAACGGCCAGGCACTGCGGAACGGCCAGGCACTGCGGAACGGCCAGGCACTACGGAACGGCCAGGCACTACGGAACGGCCAGGCACCGGAACGGCCAGGCACTACGGAACGGCCAGGCACTACGGAACGGCCAGGCACTACGGAACGGCCAGGCACTACGGAACGGCCAGGCACTACGGAACACAAACTACAGGGAAACGCTCACTACCAGTTTTTTAATACTATAGGCAGTGTTGGTGATCCATCTATTATAATTGGGTACAGATGTGGCCGATCCACCCTGAGGGATGCCAGGTCTATCACAAGGCACCCAGGTCACAGCTGCTACCCTCCCACAGCCGCCCCTCCCAGACCCAACCCCACCCCACACTTCCTCCTCCTCCTCTTGTTCTTCTACAGCGCTGCACCTTACCACCACCACCACCAGCATCACCACCACCACCACTATCCACTACCCACTATCACCGCTACCACTATCACCGCTACCACTATCACCGCTACCACCATCACCGCTACCATCTCCTCATCCTCCTCTTATTCTTCTACAGTCGCAGATTTTACACCTCATCTGAAGCCGCCTGCATTTATATTTGATAAAGCATCCGTGTCTCTTACTGCCGCTTCCTTAACGATTCTACAGTTCCGTGTTGTCTCACATCGCCAGCAACCTTACCCCCCCCTCTCTCTCTCTCCCTTCCCTCTCACCCTTCCCTCACACTCTTCTTCTCTCCTTTCGCTTCTACCCATACCTCTCTCCCCCTTCCCACCTATACCTTCCTCTCCTATCTCTCTGCCCCTTCCTTCCTCTCCTATCTCTCTGCCCCTTCCTTCCTCTCTCTCCCTTCCTTCCTCTCTCTCCCTTCCCTCCTCTCTCTCCCTTCCCTCCTACCTCTCAATTTATTCTCCCGTATGCTGCGAGGGTTCAGTGATTGTCATTGACTGAATAAACATGACAAAAAATCCAAAGCGTTTAGAGAAGACACAACCAACAGAAAATGTATTCACGAACGAAGACAAATGGAAGGAATAGAACAGAAGGCATTTGTTATGTTTTAGAGGGAGTGATTATTGAAGGCGCTAGAATTGTTAGTCGAGTTAATGAATAGGTCGCTCGTTGAGTCATTGATAAAGGGGGGAAATTACCTGATCACCTGAAAATTTTAAGACACTGACACTCCGTTTATTTCAACTTGGAGATTAACCGCCCTAGTTTTGACCTTTAGTTTATTTCGCCTGATTATTAAATACGTTACCTCTACCTGCGGGGGTTTAGCTAAGGTTGGTTGCTTGCTTGGTTAGGTTAGGTTGGTTGCTTGCTTGGTTAGGTTGGTTGCTTGCTTGGTTAGGTTAGGGTGTTTGATCATGGGATGTAATAATCTCCACATATTCATAGTTTTTCTGACTCCTAACGCTACTGGTTCTTAATGGTGGCGAGCAGAGCGTCACTGTGAGCCTCTAGTACCAGGGAGCACCACCAGAGGACCTCACTCTCCACCTCCACTAGTGTTATTATATAATGAGTGAGTGAGGAAGGGTGGGAGTGAATGGGTGAGGGGGTGAGTAAGGGAGGGAGGGAGTGAATGAGGGACTTAATGAGTAAGCGAAGGAGGGAGGGAGGGAATGACTGAGTAAGAGAGGGAACATTACGGAGAGAGAGAGAGAGAGAAAGAGAGAGTATTCAGCAGGGGATGGGTTCTGCTCTTTACAAATTACATTAGCGATTACTTAGATGGGAAACTTGCCTAGGACTGAGGGTCTCTGAGGGACTTGTGTTCGGTTCTCTCCAGATATGAACCACCAGAGGATCATCCACTACGGTAACCCAATTGAATTCTTAATATATTATTTCCTTTTTTCCTTTTCCTCCTTTTTTTCCTAGTTTCCTTTTTCTATTTTTTCCCTTTTTCCTTTTTTGTTTTCCTTTTTTTTACCGCCATTGAAATAAGAGACAAAGGTACTTTTTGTTTATTTGTAAAAAGTAATAATTTATTAACGTTCTCGGCTGGTAGTGAAATATATTGAAGTATATTCATGTACTCGGGAGATGTTGAAGTATGTCCATCTACTCGGGGAGGTTTTGAAATATATTCTTTCTCTTTCGTCCCTTAATTCCATTCCCAACTCTATTCCCCTCCCCTCCCCTCCCCTCCCCTCCCCTCCCCAACGCTCAGCAGCAGCAGCGGAAACAGCACAAACAGAAAAGTAATCGAGTTAATGGCAGATCCAGTAATGACAAGAGTGGAAACAGTAGCAGTAACAGCAGTAGTACCAGTTAAAATAGCAGCAGCAGCAGCAGCAGCAGCGTCAATATGTACAGTAGCAGCATCAATAGGTGCAGCAGCAGCAGCAGCGGCAGTAGGTGCAGCAGAAGCTCCTGGCTAAAGAGGCCGCCCAATTAGCCTAACTTTAACTATCAACGGTGGTTAAAAAGGACGCCAAACTTTTTTTTTCTTCTCTTTCTCTTCTTTTCTTTTAGGTGAGTTTGGAGAGTTTTGAAGCTTTACAGAGGACTGGTGGAGGCCAGCTGGGCGAGCTGTATGAATACATTGACGGGAATTATACATTTACAAAAACATGAAAGTTTGATGGACATGTCCTGAGGCATCCATATATTAATGGAGAGACCTAACCCAGTTTACATATATTAGTGAGCGAATACAACCGAATCTACATACATTAGCCAGACAATGCACCTAAATTTCTTTAATTTGTATGATAATAGTGAATGAGAGTTTGATAATGGCTGCACTCTGTGACATTTGGTGGCTAGATGGTCGTTGACGGATGCTGTTGTAAAATACTGAACAATTACTGTTGATGAGAAAACCCTACAGTGTAGTGCATTAAACCATCATGTTGGGAAGAATATTCCATGTCGTCAGAGTACAGTACAGTCCACCTGGAAACTATTAAAGATATAAGTAGTATGAGGAGGAAAGTGTGAATTTACTGTAGATAATAACTTCGTAGGATGTGTAAAGCAGTACAAAACGAAGGGAGCGCGGCTTAAAAAATTAACGAACAAAAGAAATGAAAACAAAAAGAAACAAAGCGACCTGGAAACAGCACAAACGAACAGATGCAGTTGTGAAAACAAAATGTAAACTCACATAAATAATGAGCAAAAGGGCTGTACTTGTTAAATATACCAAACAAGAAAAAAATTACTCTGGGAAACAAATAGAAATGAAGGTGCGGCTCCCAGGGTACTACAGCGCCCACCACAAGCATTGGAGACAGAATATATAAACGTGAGGGAGGAGTCGCTAAACAAAAGGTCCCTCGGTGGGTACTCATCCTACCTAGGCGTCCCCCAGTCCTACCAGGCGTTTCCCAACCCTACCAGGCGTCTCCCAGCCCTACCAGACATCTCCCAGCCCTACCAGACATCTCCCAGCCCTACCAGGCGTCTCCCAGCCCTACCAGGCGTCTCCCAGCCCTACCAGTCTCCCCCTACCAGGCGTCTCCCAGCCCCTACCAGGCGTCTCCCAGCCCTACCAGGCGTCTCCCAGCCCCTACCAGGCGTCTCCCAGCCCTACCAGGCGTCTCCCAGCCCCTACCAGGCGTCTCCCAGCCCTACCCGCGTCTCCCAGCCCCTACCAGGCGTCTCCCAGCCCCTACCAGGCGTCTCCCAGGCGTCTCAGCCCTACCAGGCGTCTCCCAGCCCTACCAGGCGTCTCCCAGCCCTACCAGGCGTCTCCCAGCCCTACCAGGCGTCTCCCAGCCCTACCAGGCGTCTCCCAGCCCTACCAGACGTCTTCTAGCCCTACAAGGAGCCCCTTACCCTTGCCTTGCTCTTGTTCCTTTATCTCACTTCCTCTCCTCTTCTCCCATTTGTTCTTCTTTTCTTTCGCCTTCCCACCTTGACCGTCCATAACATTCTTTCCAATCTTGCTTTTTTCCTAGTTCCCTTCCTTATTATCTCACCACCTTCCCTTGTTTGTACGTATCTCTCTCTCTCTCCTGTTTCTTGACCTTGTTTTATCTCATTATTCCCATCTCTGTGTTCCCACTAGTTTTACTCTTAATCTCCTATTTTACTTCTATTGGTAATCCTAGAATTCTTTAAAACTTCGAGTGGTGCCTTAAAACACCCATGTACTTAAAAATTTCCAATGATGCCCTAAAATTGGATCATACACTTAAAACTTAAAACCGTACTGTAAAAAAATAGTTATTCACCTAAAACTTGAATTCGTTCCTAAAAAAAATGGATTATGCTCTTAGACTATGGAGTGATAGCTTCAAAAAGGAGACTTCTCTTCTTTTCTAAACAATACTCGCTCGAACCAAGGTGTCCAGGAGGTGGCCATTGTCTGTGTTAATCTATATTTAAAGGAGAGAAAAAATAGTTCAGGCGGGGATGAATTGGCGGCATGTGTTAATGCAGCCTGTGACTAAACACGAGTTACTTAAAGAAGAAATTTTAATTGATATCGATGTTTTTGTCATTTGATAATTAAATAATAGTAAATAGATAAACATTGAAATGATAATAATAATTAGTAATCAGCTGTGTTACGAATAATTGTATTGAAAAGATAATTATAATAATAATCAATAATCGGTTACTGTTTATATATAAGAATTAGGTATACTGGGTCTCAAAAGGTTAAGATTATTACAAGACTTTACGGTACTTATAAGGGTGTTGAAGATGTTGGAAATAAGGACTGAAAATGTTGCACCTGGACCACAGAAGCATCCGGACCACAGAAGCAGCCGGACCACAGAAGCATCCGGACCACAGAAGCATCCGGACCACAGAAGCAGCTGGACCACAGAAGCAGCTGGACCACAGAAGCACATGGACCACAAGCACCTGGACCACAAAGAAGCAGCGGACCACAGAAGCATCCGGACCACAAGCAACCGGACCGGCTTAGCCGGACCACCAGAAGCTCCGGACCACCAGAAGCATCCGGACCACAGAAGCATCCGGACCTGACATCCGGACCACAAGCAGCTTGACCACAAGAAGCAGCCGGACCACAGAAGCACCTGGACCACAGAAGCAGCCGGACCCACAGAAGCACCTGGACCACAGAAGCACCTGGACCATAGAAGCACCCGGACCACAGAAGCACCGGACCACAAGCACCCAATACAAGAAGCATCCGGACCACAAACATCGGACACAGAAGCATCCGGACCACAAAGCAACCGGACCACAGAAGCAGCCGGACCACAGAAGCAGCCGGACCACAGGGAAGCAGCCGGACCACAAAGCAACCGGACCACAGAAGCAGCCGGACCACAGAAGCAGCCGGACCACAGAAACAGCCGGACCACAAACAGCCGGACCACAGAAGCAGCCGGACCACAAACCAGCCGGACCACAGAAGCAGCCGGACCACAGCATCGGACCACAGAAACAGCCGGACCACAGAAGCAACCGGACCACAGAAGCAGCCGGACCACAGAAGCACCCGGACCACAGAAGCACCCGGACCACAGAAGCACCCGGACCACAGAAGCACCCGGACCACAGAAGCAGCCGGACCACAGAAGCAGCCGGGCCACAGAAGCAGCCGGGCCACAGAAGCAGCCGGACCACAGAAGCACCTGGACCCGAGAAACACTTGTCACTGTTGGCAAATTATTTAGTAACTTTGAGAATATTTCACAAAAGCGCCCGGCGAAGCCAGCTTGAGGTGTCGCATTTTAATGAATACAAGTGTGTTCTTCTGCAGATATTCTCCTACTTCTTTTTAATTTATATTTTTGTAATATAACGCTTTTATCACATTCTTCGTGCGTGCCTGTGTGTGCGCGTGCGTGTGCGTGCGCGCGCGGTAGAGAGCGAGCGTGCCTCCAGTCTCTGTCTGTGGATTTGGATGTTGGTTAATACGGGAGTTTAATTATTGGCCAATTTAAATTTATAATTTTAGATTATTTGGGCAGGTTACATCTTATTATATTTTATTAAATGGTGTGGGATAATGGTCTTGCAGCTGGGAGGGTGTGTTGAGAGGTGAGGTGGTAAGATGTGTGTGTACTGTGTTAAGAACCTGGGAAACTGTTGAAAGTGTAAGATCAAAATTATTCTTTAAGCTGTAGGATCTGTGTGTGCTGTTGTTGTTATTCCTCAATTATGGTTAGTCTGTTCTGTTATTCCCCAATCATAACACTGTTCGTCACCAACTCTTTCAATCAGTACTCACTTTAGTTGTCTTATAAAGGGATTCTATTATCCAGTTATTTGGTGACGTGTTCAAACATGTAGGCAGAAGAGGAAGGGGTTATGGCAGCAGTCATGATGATGTGTAGCTGTCGGGTCACCTCCCTGCTTCAGGTGTGAGGTAATGAACTACTTAAGGCCTTAGTGGTCCCCTGAGTATTGTCACCAGATCGCCGGGTTGTGTCTCGAGTAAATTCAGTTAATAGAGAAACGAGAAATTAATATGAATCTTATTAATAGTTTTTGAAAAAATAAGGCTAATTTTTTAGTTTATTTTTTGTTTAACGTTTTTCCTGTATAGAGGAAAAGCAATACGTTGAGAGTTGCCCACAGTGCACCATCTGGTCCCCGGCCCGGCCTGTAGGATGTACAGGACACCATCTGGTCCCCGGCCCGGCCTGTAGGATGTACAGGACACCATCTGGTCCCCGGCCCGGCCTGTAGGATGTACAGGACACCATCTGGTCCCCGGCCCAGCCTGTAGGATGTACAGGACACCATCTGGTCCCCGGCCCAGCCTGTAGGATGTACAGGACACCATCTGGTCCCCGGCCCGGCCTGTAGGATGTACAGTGCACCATCTGGTCCCCGGCCCAGCCTGTAGGATGTACAGTACACCATGGCTCTCCTAAACCTAGTTCTCAGACCTGGTATATTGAAAACTTGTATAGTGTGTGCACTGTCGTTTTTGTATATATATATATATATATATATATATATATATATATATATATATATATATATATATATATATATATATATATATATATATATATATATATATATATATATACTCACTCTATAAGTTGGGTACAAATCACAGGCTTTATCAGAACACTCTGGTATTCACAGACTTGATAGCTGTGATTTATTTTCTTAATTCATTTAAAGAGTTCTCTTTTGCCGGTCCATTCTCCATAAGTGAGTTATTTTTCACCAAGATAACTCCCTCGTGTGGCGCGGCTATCACCGTTATTGTGGATATAACTCCACCAGTGAAGTGAACAGCGGATAACAGAACCCAAGCACGATTGAAGTCACAGTCACCAGGAGACAGTGTACAGGGAAGTGATATAGATGATGATTAGAGCAGTGAGGAATTAAGTGTGGGTGGGTGGGTGTGGAGGAATACAATGTGTGTGGAGAAATTAAGTGTGTGTTGGGGAGTCCGTTTTAGCATGGAGGTAAAACGAAGGAAAAAGTGACACTAGTACGTTCATTTATTCTCGTTCCTTTATCCATTAATTGTGTTATTCTCCTTCGTTTGTTTCTGTCTTCGTCCGTTAGTGCATCTCTCTCTCTCTCTCTCTCTCTCTCTCTCTCTCTCTCTCTCTCTCTCTCTCTGTGTGTGTGCTTGCGCCCGGCGTCTGTCTTCTCATCTATGGTATTTCTTTCCCCAGGAGGTTGTTGGAGTATCTCTGTTCACCTCTGGAAAAATAAATAGTCTCAGATCTTTTCATTCCTGTCCTGCATTTCTTTCTCACCTTCCACCGATTCTTCTTACATTTCTCCCAACTCCTCCTCCTCCTACTATTCCTGTCCCTTTTCTCCCAGCTCCTCCTCCTCCCCCTTCGTCTTTTCTTCTTCCAGTCTCTTTTCTACCCAATCCTCATCCTCCTCCTCCTCCTTTCTTTTGAGTTCCTTTTCTCTCAACTTCTCCTTTTCGTCTGATCTTGTTCCTATACTCACTTTCCTCCTCTGTTCCCGGAGTCTTTTCATCCCATCCTCATTATCTTGCAGAACTTAAATAGAATACAATAAAGTACTTAGATTGAACATGGTGGCTTTTGTAGTGAACACAGAGCAAGAACAGTATACACGGGACTGAACAGGGTACACCAGTGATTTAGAACAGTACATCAAGAACAAACATGAACACAATTTCAGGGAACAAACAAACAAGTCTAATGAATATTCTACACTTAGTTTTGGCGAGATGTGATGAATTCAAAAGATTTCCCGTCGTTGGTTTCCATGGTGTGTAGTAAGAGACGCGCGGTGACCCTGAAGCGAGGAGTGTGTGGCCATGTGTAGAACCTCCCGTAGGGTGAGTGAAGGAGGACGTGGGGAGGCGATGCTAACACGCAGGCAGTCGTTCCTGTCTCCCAGATTTATTGAGAAATTACTTGGTAACGGAAGGTCAGCGAGGTCGATGGTCACCTTCAGTCTCGTTTAGTTTTGTTTGCTGCTGCTGCCGCGGTGGTGTTGTTCACGCTCACACATATTCGCTCATTTCCATTCTTTCATTATCACTTTTTACCACACCCATACAGTGCCAAATGTAGGTGGCTTTCTCTCTCTCTCTCTCTCGTGTGTGTGTGTGTGTGTGTGTGTAATTGTTTGTTCATGTGTGGTCATACATGGGCATGCATGCCTGCACACGTGATGCTCCACACACACACACACACACCCACCCACACATACAGTATATGCATATTTTATGCAATACAGTCACAGTGCGCTTGTCGCTTTTGCTACACGCACACGTGATATTAATTTATTTGCATTCTTTTCATGTCGACCTTATTTCGCGGGTTGGCTGTTCCCACTGAAATCATTTTATTTTTTTAATGGTAAGGCCATTAACCTTTAATTAGAATTTACCGAAATCGTTCCTCTTTATCGTGCATTTTCCATTACACAGAAACAATAAATAAAACCGCCCCAGTTCCGAGTGTATGTGTGTCCGCGCTTATCCCTAGTTCAACTGTTTACATGTTATTCATCCGTCAGGCGGAGTGAATGTAATCTGAATGAAATGGGTAAATGAATAAACAGACATTGTTTACACACACACACACGCACCGACATTTTATATATATATATATATATATATATATATATTTATATTGGTACTGCGTCCCCGTCACACTATCGCCGCCACAGCTTCCCTCCACCACCCGTCACACAGCCCGCCACGTTACCCGTCATGGTGTTCAACACAAAAAACACTGCGTTACGTCCGCTCTCACGTCACAACACAAAACTTCCATGTTTGGGTGGTTGCAGGGAGGCTGGTTGTGTGGCGTTAGGGGGATGGTGAGGGAAGGTGAGAGGGAGTAGAGGGTGAGGGAAGGCGAGAATGAGAAGGCGAGGGAGTGAGTTAAGAGGGGGGTAGAGAGTGAGGGTGGGAGGGATGGTAGATATTACGGAGTAATTCCCTTGTCCAGCCTCTCCCTTCTCCTCCTCCTCACCCTCCCTTCCCCCTCTCCCTTCTCCTCCTCTCCCTTCTCCTCCTACCCCGTCTCCTCTTCTTCTTCCTCCTTCCATTTCTCGTACCTTTCCACTTCCTCCCTTCTCCATATACCAACACCACCTCCATCCTCAATCCCTTCCCCTCCCCACCCACTCATCTTACCACCTACCCACTTCTTCCACATCCCCTTCTCCCCACGCCCAGTCATCACCTCCCTCCCCCCATTCCTCCCCGGCCATCTCCTACCCGTCCCTCCTCTCCTTCTTCCATTCCTGCTCTGCTTCTTCCTCCCCTCCCCTTCCCTCCCCTCTCCAGGGTTTAGCGCGGGCAGGGTCGCCATCAAACATGAATGGTGTATTAGACAAGTCACTTAGCCGCGATCAAATATTCAGGCCATCTACCAGAGCAGCTCCCACTTCCCCACCTGTGGATCTTGCTCTTCCCCGCGCTTCCCCAAACTTTCCCCACATACTACCACCCCCCTCACCCTCCGACTCCTTGCGAAATTTTTGTTATCCTGTTCTCAAAGTATTCTCCGAAGTCCCCATCCCTCATCCCCACCCCTTCACGGCCCGTCACTATTCCCCAAACTTTCCCATCCACCCCCATCCATCCCCAAAAATTTCCCCTTCCCCCCCATTCTAAACTTCTCCATCACCCTAACCCTCCCCCAAACTTTCCCTATAGGTCGTTTCCTAAACTTCACCTGCCCTCCCCAATACCTTACCCTAGTTTCCCTATTCAAAACATACACAAACCCCAGAAATTCCCCCGGCTTTACCCCTAAAATTCCCCCGCCATCCCCTACCTTTCCCAAGCACTTTTCCCCGCTCCTTCCCAGACTTTCTCCTCACAGTGCTCGATGCTGCCTGACTCTCACTCACTCTCCCTCCCTCTCTGATCTTCCTTGCTCCTTCCTGACAATCCCTGACGTCTCCGCCACACTCCCTAATCTTTCCTGGCACTTTGAAGCTACCCTTGGCACTCCCTGACTCTTCCTGACGCTCTTGAGAATCTCACTAACGCTTCCTGATATTTCTAAGACTCACTAACGCTTTCCAATTCGCCATGAATCTCCCTGACACTCTCCAACTCTCCCTGACACTCCCGACTCTCCTTAACATTCTCCCCGACTCTCCCTGACACTCCCAGACTCTTCCTAACAGACTCACCGACTCTTCCTAACACACTCCCCGACTCTCCCTGATGCTCCCCGACACCCCCTCATACTTCTCTACTCTCCCTGACTCCCACACTAACCCTGACCTACCATAACACCCGCCGACTATCCTCGATGCGTCCTTGACCCTAAACTCTCCCCTCCCTCACCCGCCTACACGCCCCTCCTCTCTTGACTGCTCTTCTCTCTCTCTCTCTCTCTCTCTCTCTCTCTCTCTCTCTCTCTCTCTCTCTCCCTCCACCCCTACCCCTCTCCTTCCTCTCCCCTCCTCCCCTACCTCCTCCCCTACCTCCCCTCTCCCCTACCCCTCTCCTTCCTCTCCCCTCTTCCCCTACCCCTCTCCTTCCTCTCCCCTCTTCCCCCTCCCCTCTCCTTCCTCCCTCCTCCCCTACCTCTCTCCTTCCTCTTCCCTCCTCCCCTACCTCTTCCTTCCCTCTTCCTCCTCCCCTACCTCTTTCCTTCCTCTTCCCTCCTCCCCTACTCCTTCTCCTCTCCCCTCCTCCCCTACCTCTCTCCTTCTCTCCCCTCTCCCCTACCTCTTTCCTTCCTCCCCTACCTCTCTCCTTCCTCTCCCTCCTTACCCCTCTTCCTCTTCCCCTCCCCCCCTCTTTCCTCTTCCCCCCTCCTCTCCTCCTCCCTTCCTCCTCCCCTCCTCCCCACTCTCCCCTCCTCCCCTACCTCTCTCCTTCCTCTTCCCTCCTCCCCTACCTCTTTCCTTCCTCTCCCCTCCTCCCCTCCTCCTTCCTCCCCTCCCCTACCTCTCTCCCCTCCTCCTTCCCTCCTCTCCCTCCTCCCCCCCTCTTTCCTTCCCCTCTCCCCTCCTTCCCCCTACCTCTCTCCCTTCCTCTCCCTCCTCCCCTACCTCTCTCCTTCCTCTTCCCTCCTCCCCTACCTCTTTCCTTCCTCTTCCCTCCTCCCCTACCTCTTTCCTTCCTCTTCCCTCCTCCCCTACCTCTCTCCTTCCTCCTTCCTCCTCTCTACCCCTCCTTCCTCTCCCCTCCTCCCCTACCTCTCCCCTCCTCCCCTACCTCTCTCCCCTTCCCCCTCCTCCCCCCTCCTCCTCCCACCTCCCCCTACCTCTCCTTCCTCTTCCTCCTCCCCTACCTTCCCTTCCTCTCCCCTCCTCCCCTACCTCTCCTTCCTCCCCCTCCTCCCCTCCTCCCCTACCTCTCTCCTTCCTCTTCCCCTCCTCCCCCCTACCTCTTTCCTTCCTCTTCCCTCCTCCCCTACCTCCTCCCTTCCTCTCCCCTCTCTCCCCTCTCTCCTTCCTCTCCCTCCTCTCCTACCTCTTTCCTTCCTCTCCCTCCTCCCCCTTTCTCCTTCTCTTCCTCCTCCCTACCTCTCCTTCCTCTCCATCCTCCCCTACCTCTTTCCTTCCTCTTCCCTCCTCCCCTACCTCTCTCTTCCTCTCCCCTCCTCTCCCACCCCTCTCCTCCCTCTCCTCCTCCCCTACCTCTGTCCTTCCTCTCCTCCTGTCCTTCCCTCCTCCCCCTCCTCCCCCTCCTCTGTCCTTCCTCTCCCCTCCTCTCCTACCTCTCTCCTTCCTCTCCTCCTCCCCTCCTCTCCCTCCTCCCCCTACCTCTCTCCTTCCTCTCCCTCCTCCCCCTACCTCTCCTTCCTCTCCCCTCCCTACCTCTGTCCTTCCTCCTCCCCTCCTCTCCCTACCTCTCTCCTTCCTCTTCCTCCTCCTCTACCTCTCTTCTTCCTCTTCCCTCCTCCCCTACCTCTCTCCTTCCTCTCCCCTACCTCTCTCCTTCCTCTCCCCTACCTCTCTCCTCCTCCCCTACTTCTCTTCTACCCCTCTCCTCCTCTCCTCTTCCCATTTCCTCTCCCTTCTTCCTCTCATAACTCTTTTCTTTCTTATCTTAACATATTCATTCACTGGTACGTTATTCTCTTATTCTCCTTTATTTTCCATCAACAACCACAACTTTAAAACAACAAAACTATAAAACAAAAACAACAACTACAAAACAACAATTAAAACAAAATAAAAACAACTATAAAGCAATAAAAACAACAGCAACAACAACTATATAACAAACACAACAACTACAAAACAACAACTTAAAACAACAACTAAAAACAACAAAAACATCCTCAACAAAAACTACAAAACAATAACAAAGGCAACAATGAAAGTACCATCAGCTGGATATAAGTAACGTCATCACCACTACCACCACCACAATACTGTCACTATCATCACCATCACTAAACACAACCCCATTACGACCACTACCACTCATCACCACTGTCACTACCATCACCACACCACCACCAGCCTGACCTCCGCCTTCACCACCATCACCACCATCACCACTACGCCTCCTTCCTCTCTGTAAACATCGTGCATTCTTCATTCGTATCCAGTAGAAAAACTATACTTTCTCTTGATTCTCTTCCTACCCTATTTACTGTTTTTCTCTTATTTCCCACCTTTATCCTCTACAGGGACTCTCTATCTAGTGAGTTAGTGTGTTGTTATCACCGCCGACCTCTGCTCCATCATAACACCAGGTCTTTAAATTTCTGCTTTAACTTTCCTGGCCTCCACCTGTTCCCCTCGCTCTCTCTCCCCCTTACCTGGACGCTTCCCTCTTTCCCTCACGTACCTGCTGCCTCGCGCCCTCCCTCCCCTCACCCCTCTCCCCCCGGCGCCCTCCCTCCCTCACCTTGACGTGCTCCAGCAGCAGCAGCGTCGGGTGGGCCTCGGAAGGGGCGCCTCCCTCAGTCCGGGGAAGTGCGCTACGCTGAGAAGGTGTGCAGGTAGGAGTGGGAGAGAAAGGCCAAAGGGCAGAGTGGGAGGCCGCCAGCACCGTCCGCATAACAAGATGGCAGCAGCAGCAGGTTTGTCTCGCCACCCGCTCCTCCTGCTGCAGCGCCACCGTCGTCCACTCCAGTGATCCTTCTTATTGAACTGTCGAAACCCAGGCGAGTAGACAGTAGTGTTATTGTTGGGATAATTCACACAGCCACGCCACCACCGACGGAAGTAGCAACGGGAGGTATTTGTGCGAAAGTAACAAAGCCATAAATCTCTAGTTACGCGTGGCACGGCGCCAGTTGTGATGCAATTAGAATAATATGATAAATAACACGGAATCCAGTAGCGAACGCAAATTATTATTCATGAAGGCAATCAAGTGCAGTTGCTCCCGCAAAGAACAAAGTGCATAACGTTGAAGTCCCGTCCTTCCGCCATTTTGAAAATCTGCACCTCGGAGCTGGCCAACCAGAGCAGCTGACCGAGTGAGCGAGAAGAGAGTCGCAGGCCGGGAGAGTGGAAGCTGGGAGAGTGGCGGCGGGAGAGGTGAGGTGGTAGTGGCAGTGTGGGAGAGAGCGATAAGGGGCTGCAGGCAGTACGGTGGCCACTTGAACAAGAGCACCTAGACCCAAGGTGAGTCACTGACACAAATAAAGAGGTAGGGGGTGGTGGTGGCAGCCTCGACCCCCACACCACCACCACACCATGCACTAACGCCTCCTTCCAAAACAACCACACAACTTTAATTCTCCTTGCGGTGATTTGGCTGTGTGGCGTAATGCTGGAGACTGGGTGAGGGTGACACACACACACACACGCACGCACGCACTCACGCACGCACACACACACACACACACACAAGTGCACACATCACCTCCACCAGCAAGACTTACACTCACAGGTCACACACGCCTTTGCTGTAACCGGGCCATAAAATCAGTATCGAGTGGCCACCGGAATACTAAACGTGTGTTGTGTATTGTGTGGAATTGTGTTGGAAAGAAGACGAAAGACTACTTAATACAAACGAAATTGACAAATTATATAAGCGATAACAAACATACATAGTGACTATGGTAAAATACAACTGTATGGTTATATTATTTGTGAAGTTTTGCATATAGTGACTTTCTGAGAACAATAGTGGTAGATGGGAACACTAAGGGACACGTGAGCCACCATAACACAACATACCGCTGATAAACAGTGTTGTATCGGCTTGTGTGCTTCAACAATACACTTGGCTAAGACACGTCGTCGATCTAACGCCTCGTATGTTCCCAGTTTCTACTTCTTTATCCAGTAAAGTGTTTCGGGTCATCTGGGATATCGGTGTCGTAAGAACATTTATCATGCAAGGTGGAACGGCCAATCTCTCAATTAAAAGCTAGTCTCAGGACGCAGCCAAAGACGCCTTGGAGAGAAAAGTTGTAACACCTCGGCACCTTGTTTATGGTTTACTAGAAGTTGTTAGTGGTTTATTTACGAATGAAGTGAGTCTTGTAGCCACGATCACAATGCTTTTACGATACGGAACACTGACTGTCCTGAACACTTGTGGATTCTCGTGTGTGTGTGTGTGCGCGCCTGGTGAATCCACAACACAATGACCACGATTTTGAGGTAACAGCACGTTGCTATTCATATGAACTATACCTCCTCTCCTCTAAAACATCTCTGTTCCACACATCCTTAGAGATCAGGTGTGGATTGAGAATTAATATACATCCGTGATATAATTAAATGTTTTGGTACTCGTGCGCTGTGGAGGTTTGATCAGCATCAAGAAGGTCACATAGTTGTATTGACATTAAACCCGCTGTGTGCGAGTCAGAGTGAATAAGTGACATTGTTTACACATTAGTTGTATAATTGAGGATTCTGGCATGGTGATTGGTGAGATGCTGTGGGATGAGATGGAGGAGAGGAGGTGTTTCCCACAGGTTGATTTGTCGAAACTGTTTTGTGGTGAGAGGAAGGGAGGGGAGATTTACCTGTTGATTGGTCAGATCTTGTTGTGATGTGAATGAGTGTGATTGGTTGATTTTTTTTAGGGGGGGGGACTGGTCGAATATTTATTATGGTACGAGATTCTTATATTTTGATTTGGGTGAATGTTTGTTGTGAATGGATGGCTCTCTGGCCTTTGATTGGCCAGTAATTTTAAGAGCGGGATTAGCGTACTGTGATAGATTAAGTGCACGGTCATTATTATTATTAGTAGTAGTAGTAGTACTTGTAGTAATGACTGTAGCTCATTAATTGGTCAACTATTAATCCTATTACGAGTTGATTAGTCAAGTCGAATAAATGTCTGTATGATTGGAAGGTATATTACATCTTTTGTTAAGTAATGACACGATGAGGAGGAGGAGTTGCAGTTGTAGTTCCAGTACTTTTGTTAAGTGAACTACAAAACAAAGTAAAATAAACATCTTTTTTTCAACGCCATGAACTAAAAGACATGAATGCAATGTTTTTTTTTTATTGGTTGAGTTAATAAACATTTTTCTGCGTTGGTATACACTAATCTGTGTTTATTGTTGGTGTTGATATTAGTTATTGATACCTGTTCTGCATTACTTGTGATTGGGTGAATGTTTGTGGTGTTAAGGGATTTCTGTATTGCGATTGGTTGAATGTCACCTAGCAGCAAAGCAGATACCTAATGTAAATCGAAATTTGCGAATTCGTATTCAGGGACAAGTTGTTGGAGCTTCCAACAACTTGATGACATAAACCACTGACTCTTCAGGCTTCTACGCCCTTGACTCTTCAGGCTTCTACGCCCTTAACTCATGAGACATAAAGGCAAGCATGAACTTAGCATGCTTCCCTGTTGGGCGCTGTAAACGCTTCTGCGCTTCACCTTACACAAGGATGTAGGGGGTGCCCCCCCCCAAAAAAAAATGGTTGAATGTTTGTGTTGAGAAATTATTGTATTGTGATTGGTCGAATGTTTGTTGTGATGAAAGATTATTGTATTGTGATTGGTTGAATGTTTGTTGTGATGAGAGATTCTTTTATTGTGATTGGTCGAATGTTTGTTGTGATGAAAGATTATTGTATTGTGATTGGTTGAATGTTGTGATGAGATTCCTTTATTTTGATTGGTTGAATTGTATGCGAGATTCTTGAATTGTGATTGGTTGAAAGTTGTGATGATTCCTTTATTGTGATTGGTTGAATTTTGTGATGAGAGATTCCTTTATTATGATTGGTTGAATGTTGTGATGAGAGATTCTTGTATTGTGAGTTGGATAAGTTTAGGTTTAGGAGGGAGATAGGAAGGAACTGGTTCACAAATAGGGTGGTGGACGAGTGGAACAAGCTTAGCAACCTTGTAGTAAGTGCTGGAACGATGGAAAGTTTTAAAAGGAGGCTAGATAGATTCATGGATGATATACAGTAGAGTGGTAGTAACTCTCGACAGGAGCTGCCATGCACAGACCAACCGGCCTATTGCAGACTCCTTATTTTCTTATGTTCTTATAAATGTTTATTGTGATTATTCGTACAGTGTTGCTATACAGATCATTATGTAGATATTTGACAATATTCTCTCTCTCTCTCTCTCTCTCTCTCTCTCTCTCTCTCTCTCTCTCTCTCTCTCTCTCTCTCTCTCTTCTTTATCATGTGAGACAGATCATTACAGTTTAATGCCAAGTGACTAGTTAAATTGTTTACCACGTCGTTATTGAGAAATGCCTGGTAATGAACAGGTGTTTGGAAGTGACGAGTAATGGGTTAAACTGCTTGTTTGGTGTGATTACTGATGGATTAAACTGCTCGTTAGTCGTTAGTACTGTGGTTAGTTAAACTGGTTGTTAGGAATATGATCGTTGCTAAAACTGATGGTTGGGTGTGATGGAGACAGGTGCCACAAGATGAATCTGAGGGTGAGGAGAGCATGTGTGTGGCACGCTAAAGAGGCACTCTCCAAAGAGACCTGACTTACGCACACGGTTTACAGGTGCACCAGCTGAAGAGCGCACACACACACACACACACACACACACACACATATATACTCACACACACACACACTCACATGCTGATTCACTTATATGCAATCAGTTCCACATACACTTGAAAGAAAATCAAACACAAAGAAACATACAAAAACACACAACGACAAACATAGGAGCAAGTACAGCCACCAGTGAGGTGGGGTTCTGCAACAGGTGCGGTACGACGTTGACTCCAGGGAGCCGGCGGCACCCCCTTGCTGCCGACATGATAACTCAGTCTTTTCCCGGTGACCATTATTCAACCTATTATGCACCCCCTTAACACACATTTATCCGTGTTTTCATACCTGTCTCTGATTCACATTAGTGGTTTTATAATCATCCTTGTCAGTTCCATAAAGGTTTCATCGATCGCTTTGAAACAACGTCAAGACCTTCAACTGCTCTTACGTCTGGAAGTTTAAGGGAGACGAACAGACAGATGAATCGCCCTACTTTGATTTCGGATTTAACTGAGTAAATACGACTAGATGCATTTACCAGTAGCTATACACGTATTGAAAAATGAAATAATCTACCACTAACTCAGCCATGCATTATCTAAGCTTAGGTAAAGGGATTTTGCTTTATATTTACGAAAATCAATAGCCACATTTTTGTTTTTATACATTGCGCGAACTTTTCATACTTCCATAGATGAAAGTTCTTCCTTATATTTCGTCCCTGTAAGCAAAGTACACCCCTGGCAGGAAGGTGTAGAGAGGTGTGGTTGAGGACGGAGGGCGGATGCTATCGTTAATTGAGGGGTGTTGGGTGTTGGGAGGTAGTGTGGGCGTGTGGGTGTGGGAGGTCTAGTTGTTAGGGAGAGAGAGAGAGAGAGAGAGCGCTGCCTGGATGGGGGGGGAGGGGGGGATGCTGCTGCCGGTGGACATGTATCTGATATTGATTTATTGGTTGGCTGTGTGTACGTGTCCTTTCTCCCTCCACTCATACACACACACACACACACACACACACTCACACTCTCTCTCTCTCTCTCTCTCTCTCTCTCTCTCTCTCTCTCTCTCTCTCATTACCTCTACCTTTTCTCCTCTTCATTTTTTCTGTTCCTCTTCTCTTCTTTCTCAATTTCTTTTCCCTCCACATTCTCTTCTTCTCCCTTTTCTGTCCTCCTTTATCTCCTCCTCCCTTCCTGGCACTTTTCCCCTCCGCCATCTCCTGTTTCTTTAAATTCTCCTTCTCCCATTCCACAACCACCTCATCTCTCCTTTTCCTCTTTTATTCTATTTCTTATTCTCCCCTTCCTCCTGTTTCTCTTCTCCTTCTCCCTCCACCCCTATCCTCTCTCTTCTCCACGCTCTCCACCTCCTCTTTCATCCATTTCTCCTTCTCCTTCATCTCTCTCTCTTCCCCCATTTCTCTTTCCCCTCTTTCTCCTCACTTTTCTTACCGATCTTCCTCCTCCCCTTTTCCTTTTTTTTCTCTTCGCACCATCTTCACTCCCTCTCCCAGTTTACCTCCACCATCTTTATCTACTTCAATTTCACTTGTATCTCTCTCTCTCTCTCTCTCTCTCTCTCTCTCTCTCTCCCTCTCCTCTCTCTCTCTCTCTCTCTCTCTCTCTCTCTCTCTCTCTCCCATTTCCTCTCTTTCTACTTCATCCACACAATCTCTACCTTTCCCTCTTCCTTCGCCCTCCTTATCCCCCCCTATCCTCCCCTTCCATTACTACTAATACGAACAAAGACAATAATAACAACAGCAACATCATAATAAATAATAATAATAATAATAATAATAATAATAATAATAATAATAATATAGTTGTAACTTTTGTAATGTTCTGTACTAAACTGTAACTATCACTCCAAGTTGAACACTGTATTGCTGGTTGTTATATCTGTGCTACATAATCCCTGTAGCTCACTGTATTACTGTAACTAATACAATACTAGAGCGTTACTGTATCTTCACTGTAATAGGTATAGTACAGTACAGAGGGGGGGGGGGTTGTGTTGCTCCCACGTTTATTCTCAGACTCCTCCTTACTCTTTTATTGCCTTTTAATCGATGTTTCCCCTTTTGTTTGCCACCTCCTAATTTCTTTCACCTGTTTGCTATATTCCTGTTCTTACCTCCCTCTCCCCCTCCTTCTTTCCTTCCCACTCACTCACTCTCTCTCTCTCCCTTCCTTCCACATCTCTCTCCTCCTTCATTCCACACTCCCTCCTCCATGTACATATCTCTGCTGCCTTCTCCTCTCCTTTACTTCCTCCCTTCATGCCCTCCCTCCCTCCCTCTCACTTCCCTTCTGCTTCACTCCCTGCCTCCCTCACCTCACTATTTGCCTCTCCCTGCCTCCCTCCCTCAGGTGGTAGCAGGTTGGTCAGGTTTCCAGCGCCCTCTTGCGTCTCCCTCTTTAGGCCGCTGTTGACTGTTTACACTTCTGCTGCCGCTGTCTTGTTTTTGTTCTTGTTGCTAATGGTATTGTTGTTGTTGTTGTTGTTGTTGCTGATGGTGTTGGCTCTGTTGTTGTTGTTGCTAATGGTGTTGTTGCTGATGGTGTTGGCTCTGTTGTTGTTGCTGTTGCTAATGGTGGTGTTGCTGTTTGCTGATGGTGTTGGCTCTGTTGTTGTTGCTGTTGCTAATGGTGTTGTTGTTGTTGTTGCTTTGATGATTATTTGGCTCTGTTGTTTTTTGCTGTTTGCTAATGATTGTTGTTTGCTGCTGTTGCTGATGGTGTTGGCTCTGTTGTTTATCTAATAATTGTTGTTGCTATTGTTTTTGTTTGCTTCCTGTGCAAATGGTATCGAACTACTCCTGCTGTTGCTCATGTGTCGCTTTCTGCTTGCTGCTATTGTTATTGACACTGCTGCTCAAATTATTTAGTGTTGGTACTATTATTTGTACTGTTTTTATTTTGTTGGTACTGCTGCTTTTTGTTGTTATTTGTGCTTCTACTTATGATGTTATTGTTGTTGGTACTTCTACTACTATTGTTATTGTTGATGGCGTTGCAGATGTTATTATTGGTGTTGTTGGTACCGCCTATCTTACTGTTACGTTCATGTTGCTGTTGTCATTGCTGTTGGTATGTACTGTTGTTGTTGTTGCTACTGTTGTTGTTGCTACTGTTGTCATTGTTATTGTTTATTACTGTTGTCCTTGTTGTTGCTGCTACTGTCACTTGTTGTTTTCTGCTTTTGTCATTGTTGTTGTTGCTGATGTTGTCATTATTATTAGTGATGACATTGATATTGTTGATACAGTTTTGTAGTTGTTTTGTTGTTGTTTTGTTGTTGTTTTAGTATATTATTTTTTAATGTTTCTATTGTCATGGTTTTTGCTGTTTATTTGTCATGTTTGTTGTTGTTTGCTCTTGTCATGTTGTTTTTCCTTGTTATCTTGTTGCTGCTGCTGTCATATTTATTATTGTTGCTGCTGTTGTCATGTTGTTATTATTTGCTGCTACTGTTGTCATGATTTGTTGCTGCACTGTTGTCATGTTGTTGTTGTTGTTGTTCCTGCTGTTGTCATGTTGTTGCTGCTGCTGTTGTCATGTTGCTGTTGTCATGTTGTTTGTTGCTGCTGCTGTCATGTTGTTATTTGCTATCTTATTTGCTGCTGCTGCTTTTGTGATGTTGTTGTTATTTGCTGCTACTGTTGTCATGTTGTTGTTGTTATTTGTTCCTGCTGTTGTCATGTTGTTGCTGCTGCTGTTGTCATATTGTTGTTATTGCTGCTACTGTTGTCATGTTGTTGTTGTTGTTGTTCCTGCTGTTGTCATGTTGTTGCTGCTGCTGTTGTATTGCTGTTGCTGTGTTATTTATTTTGTTGCTGCTGGTGTCATGTTGTTATTTGTTGTTGTTGTTATTTATTTGTTATTATTTGTCGTCGTTGTTGTTGTTGTTGTTGTTGGTTATTTGCTGCTGTTGTTGTCGTATTGTTGCTGCTGCTGTTGTCATGTTGTTGTTGCTGCTGCTGCTGTTGTCATGTTGTTGTTGCTGCTGTTGTTGTTGTCGTTATTTATTTGTTGTTATTTGCTGCTTGCTTATGTTGTCGTATTTTTTTGCTGCTGCTGTTATCACTGTTGTTACTGCTGCTGTGTCGTAGTATTTGTTGCTGCTGCTGTTGTCATGTGTTGCTGCTGCTGCTGTTGTCATGTTGTTTCTGCTGCTGTTGTCATGTTGTTGATGCTGTTGTTCATGTTGTTGCTACCTGCTGTTTGTCATGTTGTTGTTGTTGCTGCTGCTATTTGTCATTTTGTTGTTGCTGCTGTTTGTTGTCGTTGTTTATTTGTTATTTGTTGTTGCTGCTTACTTGCTGTTTTGTCATGTTGTTGCTGCTGCTGTTATCATGTTGTTGCTGCTGCTGTTGTCATGTTGTTGTTGTTGTTGTTATGCTTGCTTGCTGCTGCTGTTGTTGTCATGTTGTTGTCTGCTGTTGTCATGTTTGCTGCTGCCTTTATCATGTTGTTGCTGCTGCTGTTGTCATGTTGTTGTTTGCTTCTGTTGTTGTTTAACCTGCTTTGTTGCTGCTTGTCATGTTGTTGATGCTTTTTTGTCATGTTGTTATACTGCTTATTTGTCATGTTGTTGTTGTTGCTGCTGCTGTTGTCATTTTGTTGTTGCTGCTTTGTTGTTGTCGTTGTTTGTTGTTGTTGTTATTTGCTGCTGCTTCCTTATTTTGTCATGTTATTGCTGCTGCTGTTGTCATGTTATTTACCTCTGTTTATCATGTTGTTGTTATTTCTGTTTGTCATTTTATTTATTTGCTGCTGTTTTATTTGTCGTTTTTGTTGTTGTTGTTGCTTGCTGCTGCTGTTGTTCATGTTGTTGTTGTTTGCTCTGCTTTGTCATGTTGTTGTTGTTTGCTGCTGCTGTTGTCATGTTGTTGTTGGTGGTGGTGTCAATCGTATCGTTGCTTCTTCTGCTGGCTTAGTCACTATTGTTTTTATTTGCTGCTTTTGTCTTTGTTATTGTGTTGTTGCTGTTCCTGCTTTTATATTTCCTTATTCTCATTTATTTTCTCCCTTTCGTCCTGCTAATCATCCTCTTTCTTTTTGTCCCTCCATCTCCTTCCTCACCTCTACCCTCCATCTCTCTCTTACCTCTCTACCTCATCTCCCCTCTCACCTCCACCTACCTCTTCCACCTCTCACCTCCACCTCTCTACCTCCTTCCACCTCTCTACCTCTACCTTTCTACCTCCACCTCCACACCTCTACCTCACCATCTCCACCTCTCTACCTCCACCTCCACCTGTCTACCTCTTCATCTCCCACCTCTCTACCTCCCACCTCTCTACCTCCACTTCCACCTCTCTACCTCTACCTCTCTCCCTCCCCTCCACCTCTACTCACCATCTCACCTCTACCCCCACCTCCACACCTCTACCTCTCACCTCCCACCTCTCTCCCACCTCCCTACCTCACCATCTCCTCTCTACCCCCACCTCCCACACCTCTACCTCCCCTCTACCTCCCCACCTCTCCTCCCCCTCCCACCTTCCACCGTAAATTTCCCTCCTGTTCTTTGTTGATTATTACTTGTCTCCCATGAAGTGTTTGATTATAGCCTCAATAAAGTGTCTAGCCTCAAAAAGTTACTTAATGTTTGCCTCCATAATTCTCCATTTCCTCCAACATTTTTCGTAAGTTTCCCTCCCTCCTCCATCCCCCCCTTCCCTTCACCTCCCTCTTCCCTTCACCCCTCTTCAGGTGGTCGTTCTTTATCCTCCTTCCTTCCCTTCCCTCAGGTGGTCGCTCTCTCCTCTCCCCTTCCCCTGGTGGTGTGTTTCCTCCTCCCCAGTCCTCTCAGATACAGGCTTCGTTGTCCGATAGTGTAATTCGTGATGAGTTATTTGATTCGTCTCGATGATTTATTAATTTTCATAAAGAATTTTGAATTCATCGATGATAAAAATCATCAATGTTAGTCTTAAGTCATCGACAAGATTGTTTGATTCACCACTGTGTTTATGCATCAGGGCCAAAAAGTGTATTTTGAATGCATTTCGTTATATCATTATCATATTTTTGTGTATTTGTGTATTTCCATGCGTGTTTGTTTGTGTATCTGTATATGTATGAATTTGTGTATTTGTTTCTGTTTGTGTATATGTTTGTGTGTTGTTATATGTGTGAGTTTGTGTGTGTGTGTGTGTGTACTCGCGCAATCACGAACATAAGCCCGAAAGATGGCGCTGTAGTGTGTCATTAGCGTTTGGTACAGTTTCGAACAGGGTATAAAGGAATTTTTGTTCATAATTGTACTACGTATTCAGTCACATTAATACACACCTACAAACAAGAACCGCCGTAACGCTTCTCATGTATGCCAAAAATTTAACAAACTTTCATTATTGAGGAACACGCGCACACACACACACACGCACACACACACACACACACACACACACACGCAGTCATCATTTATAATACTTTTTTATTGATGGTTCCAATTAAATACTTTTACAGTAATAATAAATTTAGAAATAATATGCTGCTCTTTCATTAATTGTCTCCCTATTTGAATATGTTTTCCCCTGTTGTTTCATGTGGCCTTATGACAGGATTCAGCCATTCACACACCATGTTTTCCTCTTTGTAGCCAATCCCAATGCAGTATTTAGTCTAAGCCCAGAAGTCACTGATTATGCAGGTAACGAATAACCAATCCAGATCTAGAATGACCATGATGTCATTGATTATACAACCAATCACATGCCAGACAGATTCTCTCCACCAGTGAGGCTGCAGCACTGCAGGGTTCAGGTGTGATTAAAGGTTCTCCACAGTTAAATTTTTCTGGGACAATTTTCAATTTCTGTGTCGGCTTGCATTCTTTTGTCTGTGGCTAAGCTTAATGTATTTACAATATCCCTGTTGTTTACTGAAGTATTCCACACATTTTAGAGAACAGTAGCTGTTTAGTGACAATATGAGCGCCGCTGATCTGTCCACAACACCCAACCAGGTACCAGAGCCTCCTCCTGAGACGCTCCTTCAGCAGAGCTGACCAACACCTGTTGTTACTTCAGGAAATAAGCCTTACTGAACACTCGCCTGGTGCCTCAGGGGGAGGATATGACGTAACTCATAATTAATCATGTTTAAATTTAAGATAATTTGTATTTTCTTTTAATTGTGGGGTGTAGTTTGTGGACAAGTCAGTGACGGCATCAATGCAACTCTGTGGCGTGGTGGTGTAGTTGAATTTTGACCTATCGATGTTGTACTCTCTCGTGATGTGAACATGTTCACCAATCTGTATTCCAAGATTTAGAACCCAAACTCATTAAACCACAAGAACTATAACAAGTAAATTACACGAAGTAGATTGGAAAAGAAAGTCTGTGATTTTTAGAGAATTTGTTGTAAAATGTCACAGAAAAATAGAGATCAAGACTCAAGATCTTTTAAAAGGTTAAACTCCTAAGATCTCTTCCTTGTCTCTTATAAGGGTCAGTAAAGCCAACCGAATGTTAACTTACTAAAGTTGTATCACTAAATTCGAATACCTCTGAGAAAATTAAGTGAAATCAAGTTTGGCAAAGCATAGTTGAAGAACCAAATTATATTAAGATTCTCAAGTTAAAAACAACTTTGAGCCAAATTTCAATGACAAAAGGACGACAATGCTCCCGTGTCATGTGGCCCCTGGCAGGTGTGTACTCCGCTGTGTGATGGTGATCTAAGTAGTGTGTCTATGGATCTCATTCTTAATAGGCCCCAGTCCGTGTAGGTCCTATTTCTAGCAGGTCCCAGTCCTAGTAAGTCCCAGTAAAACCCAGTTCTAGTAGACTCCAGTCCTAGTAGATCCAAGTCCGTGTTGGTCCTAGTACTAGTAGGACCCAGTCCTAGGTTCCGTCCTAATAGATCCCAGTCCTAGTCAGTCCCAGTTCTAGTAGGTCGCAGTTCTAGTTGGTCCAAATTCTAGTAGGTCCCAGTTCTAGTTGGTCCCAGTCTTTGTAGGTCCCAGTACTAGTAAGTCCCAGTTCTATTTGGTCACAGCTCTAGTAGGTCCTAGTTCTAGTAGGTCTTAGTTCTAGTAGGCCTCAGTCCTAGTAGGTTTCAGTCCTAGTAGGTCCCAGTTCTAGTAGGTCCCAGTTCGAGTTGGACCTAGTCCTAGAGTCCCAGTCCTAGTAGGTTTCAGTCCTAGTAGGTCCCAGTTCTAGTTGATCCCAGTTCTAGTTGGACCTAGTCCTAGTAAGTCCCAGTCCTAGTAGGTTTCAGTCCTAGTAGGTCCCAGTTCTAGTTGATCCCAGTTCCAGTTGGTCCCTGTTCTAGTTGGTCCCAGTTCTGGTAGGTCGGCTTAGTAGGTCCCAGGCCTAGTTGGTCTTAGTCCTTGTAGGTCCTAGTTCTAGTAGGTCTTATCTCAGTAAGTTTTAGTTGGTCTCAGTCCTAGTAAGTCCCAGTCCTAGTAGGTCCTAGTTCTAGTTTGTTTTAGTATGTCCCAGTCCTAGTAGATCCCAGTTCTAGTTGGTCCTAGTTCTAGTTGGACTCAGTTTTAGTAGGTCCCAGTCCTAGTAGATCCTTGTCCTAGTTGGTCCTAGTCCTTGCAGGTCCTTGTTCTAGTAGGTCCTAGTCTTAGTAAGTCCCAGTCTTAGTAAGTCCCAGTCCTTGCAGGTCCTTGTTCTAGTAGGTCCTAGCCTTAGTAAGTCCCAGTCTTAGTAAGTCCCAATCCTAGTAAGTCCCAGGCCTAGTAGGTCCTAGTTCTAGTAGGTTCCAATCTTAGTAGGTTCTAGTTGGAATCAGTCATCGTAGGTTCCAGTCCTAGTAGGTCCCAGTTCTAGTAGGTTCTAGTACGACCCACTCCTAGAAGGTCCCAGACCTAGTAGGTTCCAGACCTAGTAGGGTCCAGACCTAGTAGGTTCCAGACCTAGTAGTTCCCAGTCTTAGTAGGTCCCAGACCTAGTAGGTTCCAGACCTAGTAGGTTCCAGACCTAGTAGGTTCCAGACCTAGTTCCCAGTCTTAGTAGGTCCCAGACCTAGTAGGTTCCAGACCTAGGTTCCAGACCTAGTAGGTTCCAGACCTAATAGGTTCCAGACCTAATAGGTCCCAGACCTAGTAGGTTCCAGACCCAGTAGGTTCCAGTCCTAGTAGGTCCCAGACCTAGCAAGTCCCTGACCTACTGGGTCCACCCAGTCCCAATAGTCCTCGTTCCTAATAGGCCCATTCCGTATATATTTATTTCCCAGTCCAATTAGTTCCTAGTCCTAATTGGTCCCAGTCTTAAGTGACCTTAATCCCAGCTAGCTCAGTTACTATTGTTCCACAGTCCTTATAGTTGCTCAGGTCACCGAGCACAACACGTGGAGTATACATGACCTGCGCATCGCCTATAAGTACATTAAACTGGAAAAAAAGAGATTGTAATAATAGTAATAATTAATAATAATAATAATAATAATAATGATAACAGTAATCATATTAATAATAGTAATAGTAATCATTATGATTACATTAACTAATAAATAAGATTGTGATAAATAATTTTAATAATATTAATGCTATGAAAATTTTAATAATAATAATATTAATAATAATAATAATAATAATAATAATAATAATAATAATAATAATAAAGGTATTCACAGTAACAAAAGATGGAAATAGCAATTAAAGAACTTGACCAATGTAACACCAACTATTGACCACGATCTAAGACATGTTCACTGGTGTCATCTTGTTTCACACACTTTAATGTCACCAACTCAACAACCAAAAAAATAAGTAAAATTTTTTTATCTTTTTTCATTTGTTCATTAATTTCAATCCAAAGTGAATGCAGTGCTAAACTTGGTGTGAACTGACGCTACCTGCAGGTGTAATTGGTTGATGGATCATTAGCTGCTGCTGTTCCCCCCAACCCCCCACACATCCGCTATCCCTATACTATCCACTTTCACTCAGATTTTTGTGGATATTTGACCCCACCACCCCCCTACGTTCACTCTGTTCCCAATTTTTTATCGAGTTTCACATTTTTGTATTTTATCTTAATCAAGCTTCCCTATTTTTGTCACCTTTATTAATCCCTGTAAATTTTTGTCTCACCTGTTGTGAAGCTCCCTGTTTTTTATCTGGACCTTAATCAAACCCCCTATTTTGTCTTACCTGTCCGGTATTTTACATTTTGTGGCATTTTTACTTTGAAAAGTTAGCATTTGCGAATGAGACAATGTTTTCCAAATCCCATATTTTTTTCTGTTATTTTGGATAATTAGTCCGTGATTTTCTGAACTTGGAATACAGACATTTTACCCTCGCAGTTTGACCTCTGCATACACAGAGATTACCCAAGAAAATTGCACACCAAAAGTACTCGTGAAATCTCTTTTTTGGATTTGTTTTTCTTTATACATATTTTTGTATTTTTGGGTGAATCTCGTGTCCCACACCAAAACTCACAAAGAGCTGCTATATCCTCTTCTCCGCGTCACTACCACCACGTTACAGAAACTTGGCAATTTGATGTAGTTTTTTACTGACTATGAAGTCGATTTTTCGAGGAGTCAGAGACTTAAGCTGTCTTGTAATGACACTCCTAGTCGGTAGTTCAACATTTGATGAGTATTGTGTCGATGATGCTAATGAGGGAGGTTGACATGCAGAACCACATTCCCTCTTCTCTCTAGTAATCGCACATGTCTTCATTTGTCTAACATTAAGCAAACCTGAAGTTGAAGCCAAAAAAATAAAAATAATGTAACATAATTGTGCAGTGAAACAGCGCCTGAAGAAGGACTACAACAGGGTTCCTCTCGTCATTTCAGAGGACAGGAAACTGTTCGTGGGCATGCTAAGTAAACAACAGACAGAAGAGGATGTACGGCAGCTCTTCCAACCCTACGGGAACATTGAGGAATGCACCATACTGAGGGGGCCGGATGGCGCCAGTAAAGGTAGGATTCAGGATGGGCCACCCAGGAGCATGCGGGGCAACGAGGACCAGGAGGAGGAGGAGGGGCAGGAGAGCCAGACTGGCAGAAAGGAGGAACTGGTACAGGGGAAGAGAGAGACATTTGGATGATGGGGCAAATTTTATGACAAAGGATAAATATTGTGAAGAAAAAAAATTGTAGAGTGGGGAAGTTAAGAATGAGAAGAAACCACAACCATCCATTTGGGACTGTGAAGAAGGATGGTGGAGAGGAGAGGGATGGTGAGGGACGGAGGGAGGAGGGGAGGTTGTCGAGAGGCCCTTGACAACCTTGGCCGCACTGTTCATGTCTGCTTTTGCATGCTACCCTAGTTGGCCCTGCTTGTTGCCCCCCACTGTTCCTAGTACACGAGTGAGGGTGGTGGCGGCCCAGCTGCCCCACCACCCCCTGCAACACTTGTCAAGCTCACTGTTTACTACAAGTGTCTCTTGACTGTATTACTACTAGCATGTGCAAAGGTCAAAATTCATGTCCCTGTATTGATATAGATTTTCAGAGTTTCCAGGAATTATGACAGGACTACCAAAGGCTTCGACAGCTGCCTGTACACAGGAACAAGTTGGGTGTAAACTAAGTCACTATTTAATATTTTCTCTATTATAAACATACTATATATGTACATTTGCCATGTTAATAATACTATGTATATCCATGTATATATCAGTTTACTACGCCTTTAAAATACATATGTATATTGGATCCATTGACAATACTATTAACATGTACCACTTTCCTTATTAACATTTCCCATGTTGGTATTGCATAACAGGAAGTTCAGGCTACTAAAATTTTGCCAACTTTTCTGAAAGGAAGAGTTTAAGCTGACTCTTGTTAAGGTATGATGTGAACTGAATTTGATTGTTTGATACAAATGTTTTCAGCTTTTTATTCCAGAACTCAACAGGAAAAATGATGTGACAAACCTTAGCTTGTAGGACTCCCGGGTCTCTCCTTCAGTAGTAAGTGAGGCTGGGGGCGTGTTTATAGTGGTGCGAATATGAGCTTGTTTCTCCCTTATCCCGGACATAAGTTGTTGTCTGAAGTTTCTGAAACGTAGAAATGTTGTTCCAGAAGAGACTAAAAAATGTAAATGTAAAATGTTTTGAGCACACGAGAGAAACGCTGTGACGACAACTGAGAGTCCTATTACCAGGTGTTACACGACTCGGCGCTTGTTATAATTCTTTACAGCCACCACGACTCTTCTCTGCTTATAAAAATCTTACTAGCGTTATTTTTCCTACTGATGATAATCTTAATGTCTGTCGGACCAAGAAAAACTTTGGATTGCTCTTGTGTTTTGTGTGATTTTGAGAATAACACATGGAGGAAAGATGTTGTTTTAAGAGAATAGATTTCTTAAGCTTATCGTAAGGTTTTGCTTTCACTAATTTTTGGAAATAGCAAGAAAACATGGTTGTCTAGGCACTGATTATTGTGTGTTATAACCGTATTTAGAAGAAAAAAAATATTCCTCACTCAAAAACATCCATTAAATGCAGTCAGAAGTACTTGTTATATCAGCAGTGTCGTCCTCACTAATACGGACTTATCGAGGAAGATATAAAAGACAGAGATGTTTGCCACGACGTAAGGCTGAAAGACGCCCGGAGTTAAGTTCCTTAAGATTGTTTTCGAGTCTTTCCAATGTTTTTCCGGTCTCTCATTAAGAATTGTGTACGTTCCTTGTTCTGCTTTTGTTTTCCTGTGCTCAGTCTTTTTCGAAAACTAAACATGATATTTCCTCTGTACCTTGATAATGACGTCATGTATCTACCACATTAACCACTTCACATTTAAGTAAATGTGAACGTTAATTGAAAAAAAAAATCATATAATTTAATATTTACCGGATCTGTACAGTCTCCCCAGTTACAGTTTATGTCCATATGAATTATTAGTCAGGACAAAATATTAATTTAGCTTTCACTTGATCGTGTTTCTCGATACTGTGCCTTGAAACATTGATCCAGTACATGGTCGACTAAGTTTGAAAAATAGTTTACACTCACAAGTTGAGGTATAAACGGAATATTTTAGTAACCTCACCTCCCCCCTCCATCTGAAAGTGTATATTTTATAGATGATGTTGAAAATCTGTCGGACAGTGTTCACCCAGTGGAAGCGATCACTCAGGGACAGGATCAAAATAGCACTGTAACCGACCATTTCTGTTCACTGGTTGTAAATACGCAGCCGCATAGCTCACTCTTACACTAGGCGTCATATAATTACAAGTTGGTGCGCACCTGCAACCCAGCGGACGGTTTTATATGGGCAGTTGTTGAGAGAGGCGATGGACTGCGCAGCACTCATGTTTGGTCCGATTCGCGCCAGGGTTTAGTCTTGAAAAAATCGGGGGAGGTGCGTGGATGGGTGTTGTGACCCAGCTGGCTTCACACCCCCTAGTTCAACAACCATCAAGACCCCTTGTGTTACCTGTAGCTGCTGTATTACTTGTACATAAGAACATAAGTAAATAAGGAGTCTGCAATAGGCCGGTTGGCCTGTGCGTGGCAGCTCCTGTCGAGAGTTACTACCACTCCCTATCATTCATGAATCTATCAAGCCTCCGTTTGAAACTTTCCAGCGTTCCAGCACTTCCTACAAAGTTGCGAAGCTTGTTCCACTCGTCCACCACCCTATTTGTGAACCAGTTCCTATCTCCCTCCTAAACCTAAACTTATCCAACTTAAATCCGTTGCTACGAGTCATATCCTGCTCGGACATTATAAGAACTTTATCTATATCCCCTTTGTTGATTCCTATCACCCACTTAAATACTTCTATCATATCTCCCCTTACTCTTCGTCTTTCTAGGAAATGCAAGTTTAGTTTCTTTAACCCAGGGGTTCTCAACCGGGGGGGGGAATTTCCCCCCCTCAGGTTTTCAGGGGGGGGGGGGGAAACTGATACTAATATGGAAAAAAAAAGGATTTTCAGTATTATATGCATATTATTTGGAATGCACTTTTTGAGGCAGACAATCTTGGAAAGGAGGGGGGAATGACATTCTGACATATGGTGAAAGGGGTGCATGGGGCAAACAAGGTTGAGAACCACTGCTTTAACCTATCTTGATATGGAAGGTTTCTAAGTCCCGGAATCATTTTCGTCATTCTTCGCTGCACCGACTCCAGTGAATTGATATCCATTCTATAATAAGGGCACAAGAACTGAACCGCATAATCGAGGTGCGGCCTGACTAGCGCAAGATATAGTTGCAGTAAGACCTCTGCACTCTTATTACTTACACTTCTAGATATAAAACCTAATACTCTGTTTGCCTTATTTCGAACATTAACGCACTGTTTTCTAGGCCATAGGTCCGGTCTTACAAGTACCCCTAAGTCTCTTTCACAAGTCGACTTCTCTAGGTTGATGTTGTTAAGGCTGTATACATTGACAGTATTTGTCCTTCCAATATTAAGTACGCTGCACTTGCTGGTGTTGAATTTCATTTGCCATTTTTCTGACCACTCCTGCAGTTTATTTAAATCTTCCTGTAGTGCATTTGCATCCTGCCCTGAATTAATCTGCCGCCCTATTTTGGTGTCATCCGCAAACTTGCTTATGTCGCTGCTGATACCAGCATCTAGATCGTTTATGTAGATTATGAACAAGAGTGGGCCCAGTACTGACCCCTGGGGAACCCCACTGGTTACACAGCTCCACTCAGGTTTAACACCATCTACGCTGACCCTCTGCGTTCTATCGGTGAGCCATGATTTTATCCAATTTAAAACTTTCCCCTCGATACCATGAGCCTTAACTTTTCCCAGAAGCCTCTGATGCGGTACTCTGTCAAATGCTTTGCTAAAGTCTAAGTAAATAACATCGTAATTTTCGTCATTATCTACTACCTCGAAGACTTTCCTAAAAAAAGTCAGCAGATTTGTTAGACAAGATTTTCCCTTTGTAAACCCATGTTGAGAGTCGTAGATTAATTTATTTTTCTCTAAATGCAATCGGATGCTATTTGCTTTAATTGATACAAGAAATTTCCCCTCAACTGACGTCAAACTGATCGGCCGGCAATTTGACGCTGATGCGTCCCTTTTTGAATATGGGTACACTACATTTGCCTGTTTCCACTAGTCTGGCACAACTCCCGTGTCTAATAATTTTGTAAACAAATTTAAGAGGGGTCCACTTATCTGTTCCCTACACTCTTTCATCAGGCCCTGGGGATTTTGTCTTTTGTAGCTGCCATGTGTTACACGTAGCTGCTGCTTGTTACATGTAGCTGCCGCGTAATGATGTTTTAATGTATACACCAACTTTATATACCTGTACAACACTATAACGAATATACAGGGTTTTACTCCATAACAAACACTGTAGAGGGATGTATGACTATGGTATATACACAACTAAGCACCATCGTCGAGGCGTCCGGGTACCAAACCACAGAGAGGCAGAGGCTTCGACCATACAAGATTAGAGTTCACATTATTCATCACGCGTAGAGGTCAAATGGGTTTTAATGAATAGTGAATAAACTTTTGTCCGTTATCTGTACCGGTTCTTTTTAATCAAATGGTCCACCCTTTGTCACCTGGTCCATCCTTCACAGTCACCTGGTCCATCCTTCACAGTCACCTGGTCAACAGCCTTTCAGTCACCTGGTCCATCCTTCACAGTCACCTGGTCCATCCTTCACAGTCACCTGGTCAACAGCCTTTCAGTCACCTGGTCCATCCTTCACAGTCACCTGGTCCATCCTTCACAGTCACCTGGTCAACAGCCTTTCAGTCACCTGGTCCATCCGTCATAATCACTTGGTCTATCCCTTTCACTCACCTGGTCTCCTCCTACCCCTCCCCTTTCCGCTTCTGTTCCTTTGAACCTCCCCTTATCAGACCACCTCGGTGAGTAGGCAGGCAGGTACACGCCTGGGGAGTGTTAGACGTGCTGGGGAGTGTTAGACGTGCTGGGGGAGTGTTAGACGTGCTGGGGGAGTGTTAGACGTGCTGGGGAGTGCTTAGACGTTGCGTGGCATGCAGACGTGCTGGGGAGTGTTAGTTAGACGTGCTGGGGGAGTGTTAGACGTGCGTGCTGGGGGGTGTTAGACGTGCTGGGGGGGAGGTGCTGGGGGGGTTAGACGTGCTGGGGGGTTGTGCTAGGAGAGTGTTAGACGTGCTGGGGGGTTAGACGCTGTGCTGGGAAGTGTTAGCTGGGGGAGATGCTGGGGAGTGTAAGACGTGCTGGGGGAGGTGTTAGACGTGCTGGGGAGCAGACGTGCTGGGGGAGTAGACGTGCTTGCGTGCTGGGTGTTAGACGTGCTGGGGAGTGTTAGTGTTAGACGTGCTGGGGGACGGGGAAGTGTTAGACGTGCTGGGGTGTTAGACGGCTGGGGGGAGTATTGGGACGGGGGGGGAGTTAGACGTGCTGGGGGAGCATTGGAGTGTGACGTGCTGGGGGAGTGTTGCTGGGGAGTGCTGGGACGTTGGGGGAGAGACGTGCTGACGTGCTTAGACGTGGGTGGACGTGCTGGGGGGAGTGTTAGACGTGCTGAGTGTTAGACGTGCTGGGGGTTAGACGTGCTGGGGGAGTGTTAGACGTGCTGGGGGTGCTGGTTAGACGCTGGGGCAAGACGTGCTGGGGAAGTGTTTAGACGTGTGGGGAGTGTTAGACAGACGGACTGGGGAGTGGGACGTGCTGGGGAGTGTCAGACGGGCTGGAGGGACGGGCTGGGGAGTGTCAGACAGGGAGATGCGTGCTGGGGGTTGACGTGCTAGGGGAGTGTTAGACGTGCTGGGGGGTGAGTGTTAGACGTGCTGGGGGAAGTGCTTAGAGTGTAAGACGTGCGTGCTGGGGGAGTGTTAGACGTGCTGGGGGAGACGTTAGACGTGCTGGAGTGTTACGGGGGAGTGTTAGACGTGCTGGGGGAGTGTTAGACTTGCTTGCTGGGGAGTGTTATACGTGCTGGGGAAGTGTTATACGTGCTGGGGGGAGTTAGACGTGCTGGGGGGTGTTAGACGTGGGGAGTGTTAGTGACGCTGGAGGGAGTTAGACGTGGGGCTGGAGTCTTAGTGTTATACGTGCTGGGGAAGTGTTAGCGTGCTGGAGACGTGCTGGGGGGAGTGCTAGACGTGCTAGAGGCGGCTGCTGAGGAGGACGTACAGACTTGCTGGGGAGTGTTATACGCTGGGGAAGTGTTATACGCGTGGGGGGAGTGTTGGACGTGCTGGGGGGAGTGTTATACGTGCTGGGGGGAGTGTTAGATGGGCTGGGTGAGTCTTAGACGGGTTGAGGGGAGTGTTAGACGGGCTGGGGCTTGTTGCCATGCTGGAGAAAGATTGTCTAGAGTTGGAAATAAAGAGAGAAGAAACGTGGGAGCGACAGTAGTAGAGGAAGAGAACCCTGGTGGACGGGACCTCACAACAAACTGGGTGTTGATAGGTACAGAAGACCACGACGAAGGTAATGTTACTGAGTCGTTTGGTAAAATTGGAGGTAGAGGCGTAGTCGGCCACAGGGAGGTATCTAGAGTGTGTGTGTGTGTGTGTGTGTGTGTGTGTGTTGAAGAGGGAAATATGTATGTGTACCTCCAACCGTGAGAAATACACTATGATTGGTAACCTTGACTCGGTACTCTGAGAAAGACACCCAAAGATATTATTTATCCTTAACTGTGCTTTTAGACGAAAGTAAAGATGCATGTCACGTAACCAATAGAAAACACGGAAGACCCTCATCACTTTATTAATAAATTGTGGATCTATTAGTTGACTCTAAGGAAATAAGAAGGGGAAAGTTTGCATATATTTAAGTTAAACATAAAAAAAAATTAAATAAATAAAAAAAACACGAAACTACTTTATCTTTTACGAGTAGTGTGAAAGTTTGTTGGCATTAATCCCAAGCGAGGGTAATGTTCCAATCCGTTAGAGCGACGATAACATTAAACAACTTTAAAATACTGTGTTGGTCGTTTATCTGACACAATAAATTAGGCAAAAAGGAGGCCTCGTTCCATGTGGGGGAGTAATTCATTAATATTCACGTGTGCCGAACTGTGAAATTTCAGCTTGTTGCGTCAACTAGGACAAGAAAAACAAATAACAATGGTAAACAGTGTGGCGGTATGGCGGAAAAAAAATGACGATTCAATTATCCCCCCCCCATAGATGATTTAACACCCCCCCCCCCACCCGGTCCTCTTCCTCTCATAACCTCTAGTCTCTCCCTCCTTCCACAACCTCCAGCCTCCTCCCCCAAACCTCCAGCCTCCCCCTACAACCTCCAGCTGGTCATCTATCCGAGACACACCCTGTCCTTGCTGTGAGTCCTCCTCCCCTGTGTGTGTGTGTGTTCATTTGTCTGTTTATTTGTTTTAAGGATAATTTGAAGCCCCGTGTACGTTTGATGTCATTTAAGGGTCTTTGTTTTATGTTTGCTTGTCTGTAATACGTCACTAGAGGTGCCTGTATGTGGAGGAGAGTGCCTGTAATACGTCACTAGAGGTGCCTGTATGTGGAGGAGAGTGCCTGTAATACGTCACTAGAGGTGCCTGTATGTGGAGGAGAGTGCCTGTAATACGTCACTAGAGGTGCCTGTATGTGGAGGAGAGTGCCTGTAATACGTCACTAGAGGTGCCTGTATGTGGAGGAGAGTGCCTGTAATACGTCACTAGAGGTGCCTGTATGTGGAGGAGAGTGCCTGTAATACGTCACTAGAGGTGCCTGTATGTGGAGGAGAGTGCCTGTAATACGTCACTAGAGGTGCCTGTATGTGGAGGAGAGTGCCTGTAATACGAGAGGTGCCTGTATGTGCCTGTACGTCACTAGAGGTGCCTGTATGTGGAGGAGAGTGCCTGTAATACGTCACTAGAGGTGCCTGTATGTGGAGGAGAGTGCCTGTAATACGTCACTAGAGGTGCCTGTATGTGGAGGAGAGAGACACCAGCGCCACAAGCAACAGTGCGAATGTAAACAGCGTGTGCGTCATGTGAGTGTAGAGTATGAGTCAGCACCTTTAACTGGCCCCGTGTGCCTTACCTTACCTGTGACCGCCCACCCCACACCAGGGCAATGGGGAGCGCAAACCCACCTTCCATGTTGGGATGTTTTGTTTAACAAATTTATTGGCAGAGCTTGTAGTACAGTTTGCCTATTCTGAGTAATTCAGTCAGGTCTTGACACTGAGGGTGGTATCACTTCTCACTGTCACGCAGGACAGAGGTTCACACACAAAGAAATACATCATATTCATTAACAACTATAAATGTATAGAGGTCAGATTCATATGGATAATGTCACTGTTCACTGCCATGCAGGACAGAGGTTCGTACACAAAGAGTTGCATCATATTCATTGACAGTACATATACATATATGTAAACACACACGCACACACATATACATACATATACGTATATACATACACATATACATGTACACGTACATATACATGCGCACACGCACACATACATACATATACGTCGGTCAGATTCATGTGGGTAATGTCACTTTTCACTGCCATACAGGACAGAGGTTCGTACACAAAGAATGCATCATATTCATTGACACTATATATAGGTCAGATTCATGTGGGTAATGCCACTGTTCACTGCCACGCAGGACAGAGGTTCGTACACAAAGAAGGAAATACATCACATTCACCAGCAGCATATATGGGTCAGTGGATCACATACATTGGAGTCATATTCTAATTGAAGACTAATCAGTGTGGGCTAGCAAATTTGGGATAAACAGCAAGAATGTCCTCAAGCACACCTGATTCAATGAAGTAATTACATAGTTCAAGATACAGTAAGTCAGGTGGCCTGAAGTCTTTGACAGTGTCACATTCAATAATATAGTGTTCAAGTGTATGTGTATGCTTTAAAGGTTTATCACAAAGTTGGGGAGAGAGGGAGGAACGCCAACCGCCTCCCTGTTGAGAGGGAGGACCAACCACCTTCCCTGTTGAGAGAGGGAGGACGCCAACCCGCCTTCCCTGTTGAGAGAGGAGGACGCCAACCCCACCTTCCATGTTGAGAGGGAGAGAGGGAGAACGCCAACCCTTCAGGTCCGCCAACCCACCTTCCATGTTGAAAGAGGAGGGACATCATACCTTCAATGGAGAGGGAGGAACGCCAACCCACCTTCCATGTTGAGAGAGGGAGGGACATCAACCCACCTTCAATGTCAAGAGAGAGGGAGGGAGGGACGCCAACCCACCTTCGATGTTGAGAGAGAGGGAGGGAGGAACGCCAACCCACCTTCCATGTTGAGAGAGGGAGGGACATCAACCCACCTTCAATGTCAAGAGAGAGAGAGGGAGGGACGCCAACCCACCTTCCAGAGAGAGAGGGAGGGACGCCAACCCACCTTCCCTGTTCAGAGAGGGAGGGACACCAACCCACCTTGTCGAGAGAGGGAGGGACGCCAACCCACCTTCCCTGAGGGACGCCAGCCCACCCTCCACAGCGGCCCACCCACCCACCTCTTGTTGGAAATGTCACACTAACCACTCTGTTGACTGCCTCGTTTGATTGACTGTTGACCAAAGCCTAATTGATGGTGTGTGTGTTTATGTGCTTCTGGGTTGTTGTTTTACCCGGTGAAATATTCATGGAAATACATAAAGATGGGACTGGGAACATTTTGTTTTTGTTCATCAAGGTCAAAGGTTTGTGGGATCACCTAAAGATTACCTCCCCCACCTTAGCATTTTTCGCGTTGAAGTTCACAATCCTAACGCTAATTTAACATAACCTAACTTAATTTATCGCTAAACTAACCTAACGCTGAACTAACTTAACCTTCTCGTAATATATAAATAAACACAAAAATAAATAATGTTTATGTTCAAATACAGAACTCCGGCATCACGTGTATACACTGTACAAAATACATAGCAATATCGCACATAATAAATGCATCACAACTTGCACATACGTATAGTTTGCAACACTACACATAGAGGCTGCAACACCACATGTACAGTACAGTACAGTACAGTACACTATATAGTTTGCAACACAAAATATACAACACTACCAGATACCAAATCAATATAAAACAAACATTATTATGTACGAAGCCAACATCGGTGAAACATAATTTAAAACCGTAAATAACCATACAAGGGACATGAAGTAAACATACAAAACTAAATAAACACACTCGCAACATTAAGTAAATATAACGTACAACTAGATAAACATACAGGAAACATTATATAAACATAGAATCAGCCCAGATTGGAGACGGGAAAATCGCGGCTTCAGGTGGCGGCAGGTGAGTGCAGGAGGAGGAGGAGGGAATAAAGCACAGCGACGCGGGACTAAAGACGTATTAATCCTCTCCTGATGGGGCTGCCCCAATCACCCTCTGGAGGCCCCAAACAGCACCCCGAAGAGCTCCCGACCTGGCCTGATGAAGCCCCTAAATGCATGGGTGAGGAAGGACGCCGTGAGGGGAAAGGGGGGGGGGGGGGTTTGCTAAAGGAGATAGTCCTTAAGGTTCAGTCGCAGGTTTGTGGGTGTTGATGGATTGAGCCGTATGGATGGACGTGGGTTAGTAGCCCCTTCGTGTTTGTCAACTCTTCAGAGGATCCGCGAGAGGGTACATTATTGCCAAGGCCATCTGCTTCCCTCTTGGATAACATTGTCGGGGAAATTATATGATGTAATTGAAGACCATTTCACGTGTAAGATTATTTTCTTTGATATAATTCTTTAGTGATTTGTCACTAGAATAATTTTCAAAGCAATATCATCGTGCTTTAAGTTGGGTTAGATTAAGTTAGGTTGTCACGGATCCAAGCCCTAAACCAGACTCGGTAACTGTGGCAGGTGGGAGGGACTGAAAGGGGGGAGGGGCTACATCAGGGGTCTATTACCGTGATGGCGAACACTTCAAATGATTACAATTTTCAATGCCTAACTCATCAGTATTATGGGCGACATTGCACAGCTTTGGGTAATTCTCTACTTCCCCGGAACTCGAAATCCATTCCCTCCTTTACCGATAAATTCTTCCTCCGTTATATCGTGCTTGATGAGGCTTGTCGACACACACTCATTAGTATGGTGTATATCTCACTATTCCTCACTCTAGTATGGTGTCTGGTCTCTTGTATGGTGTATATTCCTCTTTATTTCATGTAGATACACAATGGAAACGTGGACAAGACAAATCTTAATAAAATCACACAGGAAAGGGGAAACAATGGAGCCCCTTAGCTTTCGCCTTTATTCAAGACATCTTCAGAGGCAACTGGGTTACAGTTGCCTCTGAAGATGTCTTGAAAAAAGACGAAAGCTAAGGTGCTCCATTGATTCCCCTTTCCTGTGTGATTTTCTCGAGATTCCTCTCTATGCCACAAACTCTCTAAATCCTTAGGACGACTGTGGTGGTGTGGTGGTGGTAGGTGGTGGTGGTTGATAGTTGTTAGTGATGGTGATTGGCAGTGGTTAGTAAGGGTGACGGCCTTTGGTGGTGATGAAGGCGGCGGCGGAGGTTTTTGGTGGTTGGTAGTGGTGATGGTTGGTGGAGAGCCTCCCTCAAAGACGTGTTCGGTCTTTGTTTATAAAAAAAAATAATAATAATTCTCCTTGACATCAGTAAAAGACTTCAGAGAACAGCCAGTCTTTAGCGAGGTAAAAAACAATCACAACCCAACGAGTTTATCAGATGCCTGTACCAATTTTTAACTGGGTTTAATCAGTCGAGTGTCCGCCTCTGCTGACATGACTGGTGCATTGGTGTTATATTCGAGGCAGGCTAAAGTTAGTTATTGGTACACCAGGGTTGTTGTAGAAGCTGTGTTCTAAATGGTGGTTGTGTTGGGGGGAGGCAAGCTCTTCAGGACGGGGTATTGTGAGCGAGATGACCGAGAGAGTACACGGTGGTCCAATTTCATTAAGTGGCATTTCAACCTTCGCGTCTCTCTCTCTCTCTCTCTCTCTCTCTCTCTCTCTGCCGGTTGATGATAAAAAGAGCGGGGCAGGTCTTTCATTAAGGTCAGATGCAGTGTAGCGAAGCCTTCCTTGAAATTACCAGACTAAACTCTTCAGCTTTCCTTTGAAGTGGCTTGGGCCTCGCCATTAAACGACCAAGTTGTGGCTGTACCCTCCTACCAGGCCTAGTTTAATAAAGAGGCCGCTGCACCAATAACTAGCCCTCTGTGTTCCATTAATATTTAGTTTCATCTTCCAGTGATAGAGGTTTTTAGTTTCATCTTCCAGTGATAGAGGTTTTTAGAACGTGATAGGAGAGTTTTTACGGTCCCGGGTTGAGTCTGTGTGAACCATATGTCAAGTTTTATATCGCCCCCACATGCTGTTACTCTTAACTTTTTCACCTCTTGTTTACACAGACAACTTTTGGAAACGACCTGACGTTTGAGAATGCAAATGTGTGTCCCAAGTTTGTGTTATTCCGTTTGGTGATATTCCAGATTTATAGCGGCGTTTTGGCAGTCAACTTTCAATTAGGCGAGTTTTAAATATATGTGTTGCTCTAGTATTTGACTTCCACGGTTCGTGTGTGTGTGTGTGTGTGTGTGTGTGTGTGTGTGTGTGTGTGTGTGTGTGTGTGTGTGTGTGTGTGTGTGTGTGTGTGTGTGTGTGTGTGTGTGTGTGTGTGTGTGTGTGTGTGTGTGTGTGTGTGTGTGTGTGTGTGTGTGTGTGTGTGTGTGTGTGTGTGTGTGTGTGTGTGTGTGTGTGTGTGTGTGTGTGTGTGTGTGTGTGTGTGTGTGTGTGTGTGTGTGTGTGTGTGTGTGTGTGTGTGTGTGTGTGTGTGTGTGTGTGTGTGTGTGTGTGTGTGTGTGTGTGTGTGTGTGTGTGTGTGTGTGTGTGTGTGTGTGTGTGTGTGTGTGTGTGTGTGTGTGTGTGTGTGTGTGTGTGTGTGTGTGTGTGTGTGTGTGTGTGTGTGTGTGTGTGTGTGTGTGTGTGTGTGTGTGTGTGTGTGTGTGTGAACCTAGTACTGTATACATGTTGTGATGAGGAGGATTTAGCCCAGCTTCTTTATTCTGATAGAATGTGTACTGTACAAGTACAGTATATACAGTAAAATATTTTAACTTACGAATAACGGATTAGTTTCATCTTTATTACGCAGTGCATTAATCAAGACACGGATGAGCCAGAGAGGAGAGTAAAGACCTTAATATATATTATAATTATCTGATTTTTGTCTACGATCAAACATATGGACAGGCAAACATTGCTGGTAGAAGACATCAAATCTTACCTGTGATTATTCTTATCGTCTCCCAGAAATGTGGTAATCCCAGCTGCACCAAGCTAAAAGCACCCGTGATGGACGTAATTATAAAGATAAAAAACGCCGAGTATTTTTCCCAGGGGAACCTCCGACTGGCGCTGGAGCCTGGTGGAAGGGCCGCCGTAAAGGGCCAGTTAATTACTTGTCTCCGAGTTAATGACTCGCTTTACATGGCACGCCAACCCCATAACGCACACTTACACCATCTCCACGATACACATTTACTCGCCCCAACGGCACCTTAAGCAAAATTTATATACATGAACGTTTCACAGAGATGGATGAATGCCGGGTGCGGCCTTCCGAGCTTATATAAATAGGCTGGGCTTCTAGTGGTCAGGCTGGTGGGCGGGAGGGTCAGGCTGGTGGGCGGGAGGGTCAGACTGTTGAGCGCAAGGGTTAGACTGGTGGGCGGGAAGGTCAGGCTGATGGGCGAGAGAAAGTGGCTGGTGGGCGGGAGGGTCAGACTGGTGGGCGGGAAGGTCAGGTTTATACCAAGATGCTCCTGTTACCATGACAAATGTAAAGATATTATCAAGTATCAACTGCGACAGATTATACTAATTAGTCTGGCCTAAGGCGTTAACGTACGAGTTGGTTTATTCTGTATAATGAATATGATCACCAGAGCCTCGAGAAACCCTAACTTTATTAGTCACCTGAAGATTAGGCATCCCACCTTAATTCGCTTTATGATTAACCACCCAAACGTTATGAGGGGGGGGGGGTAGGTTAGGTTAGGTTAGGTTAGGTTAGGGTGGTTAATCCTAAGGTGAAATAATCTATCTGGGAAAGTAAATCTTCAAGTGATCCATAATTTCTAAATTTTGCTTCGTCACTCATCTGTGTGGCTTAGTAATTAAACAAGTAAATAGAATTGATAGAGAAAGATAAATGAAGAATTGAAAATTATTCGATTGTCACTGAATTTGTCGGGTAGTGTGAGAATGTGTGTGACTAGGTGTGGTGATGAGTATGCAGGGAGGATAGATGTGTTTGACCCTCGCCTCCTCTGTGCCTGACCTGGAGGAAGCGATTACCAGAGGGTCCACTCACGTTCAAGTATTACCTCACCTAAGGTCGTGCCACCTGGTGAGATCTCAGTGAGTAGTGGTGGCTTTTGTGAGAGAGAGAGATTATACAGGTATTGTATTTTACACGCCAGATAACGAGTGAAATCTTGATTTTTTTACAAGTTAAAGAGAGTAAGATTTTTTTACAAGCTAAAACAAAAAGCATCATTTTACTTATTTACAAACCAAATCAAAGAGTAGGGTTTATTTACTTACATGCCCAAACAAAGAGTAACGTTTTGTTTGTTAAAACGACAAATCAAGCAGTAGTGTGGGAGGTAAGGACTCAGCCCCTCGTGAAGCTCCGAGAAACAAGCCGAGATTTTCTGTTAGTTCTCGTGAATACAGATGCTAGATGTTAACTCGTAAATAATGCGTTTTTATGACTCCTTGCGTCTCGCTTGATGACTCACTTTATCCGTCACATAACTGAGTAAACCCCAGGATCAGAGTGTGTAGCTGGGTAGAAACACAAGGTGACTCTGTTTTTCTTTTTCTCTGAGTGAGAACTAACACGATCTTACATTTACCCTCTTGAATGATATTTTCCTCAACAGTGATGGGAAAAAAGATCACCTAAAGATTAGCCCCCAGCTTATTTCACCTTGAAGTTAATCACCCTAACGCGAACCTAACTTAACCCAACGCTAGCATAACATAGCCCCCAGGTATCGTTAGGGTGTTTAATCATCAGGTGAAATAAGCTTGAAGGCTAATCTTCAGGTAATCTAGAAGTAATTATGAATGTGTACCTGGCGCGGCTTGAGTCTCTCTCTCTCACCTCCACTACTGACAGCGAAAACTAACTTGACGTGTCAGTTCTCTTTGGATGTTTCCCGAGTTCTCAGCTATCACAATAAAGGTTAAGTCATTTTGTGTTTTAACCAGACGCACTAAGTGAGAAAACCTCGCCATATCAAGGGAAATAAAAGCGAAGAGTTACACCATAACTCCTCTCCCTTCAAGAAGAGAAATTAACACTAAGAAGAGCAAATATGTGTGGGCGATAAGACAACAGCCAATAGAGTGGAGAGCTCTACACGGCGCCCAAGGAGAAGGTGGCCTGTTTTTCTGGGGAATTCCTCTGTTTACCCAAGAGCCCAGCTTCCAGCTACTCCCGCCCAGCCTTCCGTTTTCCGCTGCCTCCCGCACTCTTTCACTCTTTTTCAAGCTGGTCGGAAGGAGGGGGAACTCGTGTGGTTGTGTTTCATATGAGCGTTGGCCTGAGCCTTGAAGATCGGGTACGAAAAGTTGACAACCTTCAAGACGTTGAGAGACCCTGAGAGGGGCGTGGCCTCCCATGTGTTGGCGGCGTTATCACATGTTTAGAAAGTAACAATAAAACCAAACAAAAGTGCCAACAGGCGATCAGATGTTTTTATTCCATTTGAACGCGATATAGATTCAGGTATCGGCTGAGGGGCCACTCCGACCAAGAGACGATCAAACACTCAACCGGCGACAAGTGCCGCTGGAATCGAGAATCGAACCCCTCTCGCGTCGGACGGGATCCCGTTTATCCCGTCCTCCTTTGAGGAATCACACACCCATACAGCTCCTGTTGACTTTCGATTAGTATGGACAGGATCCCTTAAATACCACCCGCCTTATTTCACACACACACACACGACACTACAGCTATTTTCCTGCCATGTGAATTTAGGGAAAATCAGACACCATTAAACAAATGGCCTTCAAGTACAAGAAGTAGCCAGTAATTCAAAGAAACAAAGAATACACTAATTACAGAGAAAGAAAACAGTTGAGATATGTAAAGTAGAAATAAGGTTTAACAAAAGTAAAAGTCTTAGAAAACTAGAAAAAAAATGTTTATGGAGGACGGTTTTATAAAATTTTTATCCATAATTTTTTTGTAAACCTCCTTTTTCATGTGTTTGTTTTAATTGTTTTCTATATAATTGTCGTCATCTATATTCTTTTGTTTTTATTATTTTAGGTTCGGTTTTTATATTAATTTTCACTTTAAAACCTTCCTTAAAATATCATAATTATCTTATCTTTCCTTTACATCGCATTACCTTTTAGTTCGACTCTTTTTTTTCTTTTTTTTAGGTTACAATTCAGTTTTTTTTTTTTTTTTTGAGGGAGACTATGGAGACTATTTTTATTCTGAGGTAAATATCTGCCCGAAAGTGGAAAAGTATTGTCGGTTGAGGAAATAATTCTGACACTGTGGGAAGGTGTGACAGAAAACGGAAAAGTGGGTTCTGTAAAGATAGGAAAGGAGAAAGTCGAGGTTGATGAGGAGGGAAGAGAATATATTGACTTTAATGGAAAAAAAGTCGACTGTAGCTCAAAGAAAGAGAGGGGGGGGGAGGAGATCGAGAGCAAAGGAGGGAAAAGGTTGTGAATGGCAATTAAGGGCGAAAATGGGAGATAAAGACGATGAAATAAATATAGGAAACACTGATGAAGGATGGAGGAAAGTGAGGGATAATGGTACAGATAATGTGAAATCCAGGAGAAAGACAATGATAAAGTAAGGAGTGTAAGAAGGGCAAATACAGTGAAGGACGATACCAATAAAGAACAAGTGAGGAAATGAAGAGGAAATCTATGAGGATAAAGAAGTGCGGAGAAGAGAGGGTAAAGGGGGTGAAATTGAGGAAGAGAAAAAGCATTGATAAGAGGTAAGAGGAAATAGATGAAGATGAGGGAAGAAAAGGCAAGAAGAAAAAAAACAGGAGAAGAGGAAAGAGGAGTGGAGAAGAAAGGAGACACGGGAGGGCGGAGGAAAGAAAAGACGAGGAAGTTGGTTTGTGAGACACTGTAATAGGTGGGAGGAAGAGAATGTGATGTGATGTGGGACATTTGAGGTAATGGGAGGAAATAATATGTTAATATTAATGGGGAAAGGAGACGAGAAGAAGGGGAAAAGGGACAAATGAAGAGGAAGGGTGAAGAGGAGGATGGGGGGGGGGGGATGCGTCTAGATCTCGGAGGCGAAATCCCAACATGAAATTGTCAATTAAATCCTTATGAGTGAGGAGCAGTTACCTTCCCGTGGGATTTCGGTCCATTCAAATTGCATGTGTTTGGAGGCTGGCCGGGGGCTCTGGTCGCACCCTGGACTAGAATAGACGGCCGGCAGACAGGGGTAATGGATGGCACAACGGACAGGGGTAATAGCTGGGGAATAACAGGTATTACAGGGGAAAACAGACAGTGTTATATGCCGGACAACAAGAAGCTAACAGACATGGGATACAGATTGGATAAACAGACGGGAGTATTGGACGGGAGAGACGGGTTGTGGGGAGGGAAGGAGGGAGGGTGCGGTGTTTTGGGGGAGACAGATACATAAGTGGGAGGTAAAGTAAGGGGGATTGATAAAATAGGAGAGAAAGAAGAAATAGGGGATGAATCTACACACGGGTGGTAAATGGGGCGGTGAACACGGATGATTAAATACGACGTTGTAGTAGGGTATAAAGTGCGATAATAGGTAGAGACAACACAGGAAGGTAATAGGTAGAGACAACACAGGAAGGTAATAGGTAGAGACAACAGAGGAAGGTAATAGGTAGGGATAACAAAGGAAGATTATTGATGGGAAAAATGGAAAAGGATAATAAATCGGATAACAAATAAAGATAGTAGATAACAGAGAAGGATGATAACAGGTGACAACAACAACAGGTGAAACAATTGAAATCAGTGAGGCAGCAGACTTGTGAAACAGATGGGTCGACGAGGCGAGGGTGAGAGGTGGGTCAACGGGACGAGGCAATGAACAGGAGGAGGACGCAGGTAATAGATGGGTGAGCTGACGGGACAGGGAGGTGAGGGCGCTAGAGACAGGGAAGCAGAGGCGGGTCACTACCACAGGGAAGCAGAGGCGGGTCACTACCACAGGGAAGCAGAGACGGGGCATTACCACAGGGAAGCAGAGACGGGTCACTACCACAGGGAAGCAGAGACGGGTCACTACCACAGGGAAGCAGAGACGGGGCACTACCACAGGGAAGCAGAGACGGGGCATTACCACAGGGAAGCAGAAGCGGGTGACAGAATGGTTTATGTACTCGCTAGAGGTTGACGTGTGTCGAGGTTATAAATGACAAAAGTTATGGTGTATTTAGATACCAACAGGTGACAAGTTATCAGTGTCAGCAGGAGCAACACCTCGAGGTATTTTGTTTGTTTATTTTCACTCGTGTCTGTATTTGTTGTGTGGAGGGTCATCATGGAGGGCCCTTCATCTTGTGAGACTTGCGAATGTTCATCTCCGCCCTTAACTCATGAGACATAAAGGCAAGCATGAACTTAGCATGCTTCCCTGTTGGGCGCTGTAAACGCTTCTGCGCTTCACCTTACACAAGGATGTAGGGGAGTGCCCAATAAATAAATAAAAAAAATAAAAATAAAAAAATGTTCAAGAAGAATCGATTTATTTTCATTATGTACACGCAGATAATATTTTATTGTATCTATTAGTCACTGTGTCATTCGCTTACAAAAACACTTATTTTTATACCAGCTATAATACACCCCCCCCCCCCACACACACACAGACACTCATTAGTCGTTCATGTAACACTATTGACGTCACTACCATATTGTTCGTTAATTAGACAAATCAGAATAAAAAAGTGTGAGGGGGGCGTGTAGCAGCGTGTAGATGGCGACACTGGTCATGTTTACGTGGGCCGCCACTCTGTTATTCTCAGGTGTTGTGTGTATTTCACGGCCCCACATACAGTAGCTAATGCCAGAGGTCACCGGGTCACAGGTCACATGGGAGAGCGGGGGTCAGAGGTCACAGTGGTGGGAAGTGGCCGCCCCGATACAGGTCGCAAAATAGAACTGAGAAGCCGGGATGAAAATGCTCTAGTGATAAAATATAAATTTGTTTTCTCGCTCTCGTCTCCCCTCGAATTTTCTAACCACCAGAGTCCCCCCTCCCCTCCCTCCACCCCTCCCTACCTCCTAGCCCTCCCTCTACCCTTTCCAGCCTTGACCTCTTTGTTATCCTCATTCTCTAGCCATCCTTCAGTTCCTCATTTTCTAACCACCAGAGTCCCCCCTCCCCTCCCTCCACCCCTCCCTACCTCCTAGCCCTCCCTCTACCCTTTCCAGCCTTGACCTCTTTGTTATCCTCATTCTCTAGCCATCCTTCAGTTCCTTTGGCCCCACACCCTCCACACCCCACAGCCTCCTACACCCCACACACCCTTCCCCACACCCCACACCCCCACACCCCCCACACCCCCCACACCCCCACACCCCACACCCCCCACACCCCCACACCCCCACACCCCACACCCCCACACCCCCCCACACCCCACACCCCCACACTCACACCCCTACACTCACACCCTCCCCACACCCCCACACCCCACACCCCCACACCCTCCCCCACACACCCCACACCCCCACACCCCCACACCCCCCACACCCCCACACCCCACACCCACCCACACCCCCACACCCCCACACCCCCCACACCCACACCCTCCCACACCCACACCCACCCACCCCCACACCCACACACCCTCCCACACCCCCACACCCCCACACCCCCACACCCCACACACCCCCACATCCCCACACACACACCCCACACACCCCCACACCCCCACACACCCCCACACCCCACACACCCCCCACACCCCCCCACACCCCCCCCACACCCCACACACCCCACATCCCCACACCCCCACACCCCCCCAAACACCCCACACCCCCCACACACCCCCCTACACCCCACATACTCCCTACACCCCCACATACCCTCCTCCTCTCCCTGATATCACCTTTATAACCTTCAGTTCTTCCACTAACCGACCCACACCAATCTCCTCCTCTCCATCACCACCCTGACTTGCACTCTTCATCCCTCCATCCTTTATCACCGCCTCCACCCAGCCACACCTCCACCCAGCCACCCCTACCTCTCCACCACCACACTCCACCCAGCCACACCTCCACCCAGCCACCCCTACCCCTCCACCACCACACTCCACCCAGCCACCCATCCACCACAACATTCCACCCAACCACCCGTCCACCACCACACTCCACCCAGCCACCCGTCCACCACCACACTCCATCCAGCCTTCACTACCGCCATCAACCCACCCATATTCTCCCATCCACTCGTCTTCCACCACCCACCCACTCGTCTTCCACCACCCACCCACTCACCGTAGTGGCCTGATTTCCCTCTAGGTGGGTTGTCAGACACAGGTACCTGGAGAATACTCTTATATAGTTTAATCCTGGCTAAAGGGTGCATGGGTGAGAATGTAGTGATTGTGTGGAGCTCCTTTCTTCCTTCCTCCCTCCCTCCCTATTTTCTCCTCTGCTTCTCACACATACCATCCTTCCTTTCCCTCTCCATTTTGTCCCATTTGCCTCTTTCCATTTCCCTCGCTTATATTTTTTTATCTTTTCCCTCACATTCAACCATCTTTCTTACCCTATACTTCTTTCACCCCATCCATCCTCATTCCTTACTCTTCTGTTTATCTTTTGATTTACCCTACCCACTCTTCTCTCTCTCTCTCTCTCAAGAAATCAGTATTACTCTTTAATTGGAGCGTGAATTTCATCTCTCCTCGTTGGTAAGGCTGGGAGTCGCGTCAATGAATATTTTATGCGGCTTGGTCCCTGGCTGGAGGGAGTGAGGGAGGGAGGGAGGTAGACGCTTACTTAATGCAGTAAAATGGTTGGAAAAGAAGAGGTGTCGAGATCACTAGGAGGTGTGCCAACGTAAGGACCAACCCAAGTAGGCCCTTAGTTAATGGGAGGAGTGCCAAAGGCTAATTCTCAAATGGTCCAGTTAATATTTTTTTTTTGTGGGGAGGGTGAGGATAACGTTATGGGTTAATGAGCAGTAGAAGGACGGGTTAATGGGGGTGGAAGAATGGGTTATTGGTTGGTGGAAGGCTGAGTTAATGGGTGGTGGAAGGATGGGTTAATGGGTGGTGGAAGAATGGGTTATTGGTTGGTGGAAGGCTGAGTTAATGGGTGGTGGAAGGATGGGTTAATGGGTGGTGGAAGAATGGGTTATTGGTTGGTGGAAGGCTGAGTTAATGGGTGGTGGAAGGATGGGTTAATGGGTGGTGGAAGGGAGTAGTATGGGTTAATGGGTGGTGGAAGTGAGTAGTATGGGTTAATGGGTGGTGGAAGTGAGTAGTATGGGTTAATGGGTGGTGGAAGGATGGTTTCTGGGTCAATAGATGGTGGAAGGATTGGTTCTTGGTTAATGGGTAGTGGAAGAAAGGAGTACGAGTTAATGGGTGGTGGAAGGAAGGAGTATGAGTTAATGGGTGGTGGAAGGAAGGAGTATGAGTTAATGGGTGGTGGAAGGAAGGAGTATGAGTTAATGGGTGGTGGAAGGAAGGAGTATGAGTTAATGGGTGGTGGAAGGAAGGAGTATGAGTTAATGGGTGGTGGAAGGAAGGAGTATGAGTTAATGGGTGGTGGAAGGAAGGAGTATGAGTTAATGGGTGGTGGAAGGAAGGAGTATGGGTTAATGGGAGGTGGAAGAAGGGTATATGAGTTAATGGATGTTACGACAATAGTGGAAAGGGAAGGTAATGGGTGTGATGACAGTGGTGGGGTGAGAGTTAATAATGGGTTGTTTTAATGTGTCCTGGTAAGCGGGTGATAGCGAGGATTGGGGTAATGGAGATCTGTGGTGATGGTGGTTGTTGTTGAGAAGTTTTGATGGTTATGGTTGTAATGGATAAGCGAATGAAGTGGTGTGGTGGGGCTTAGTGGTCATCTGGTGGTGATGGTGGTAGTAGTGGTCATGGGTCGTGGTCGTGTGATGGTGGTAGTACTGGTGGGGTGGTGGTGGTGGTCATAGCAATAATCGTGTAGTAGTGGTCATGGGTGGTGGTCGTGATGATGGTAGTAGTCGTGTTATGGTTGTGTGGTGACAGGGTACAACACTGGGTCATACAACACGGTGTAGCACCAACGGACGTGCTGAACCTAAATAGACGTCTGTCTTCTGGAGGAATCTAAAGTGCTCTCCACCAATGTTCCTCTCCGCCCCCTCTTCTTCCCTCCCTCTTCCTCCTTCTTCTCCCCCTCTTCTTCCCTCCCTCTTCTTCCTCCCTATTCTCCCCCTTTCTTTCCTCCCCTCCTCTCGCCCTCCCTCCTCTTCCCCTCCCCTCGTCTTACCCTTTCCTCCTCTTACCCTTTCCTCCTTACCCTTCCTCCTTACTCTCATCCTCTTCCCTCCCTCCTCTTCCCTCCTCTCTTTCTCCCTCCCCTTCCCTCCTCTTCCTCCTGCCCGTCCCCTTGAGGGAGTGCAGGGAGGTAATGACTATAAGCAGGAGTCGCTCAGCTCTCTCTCTCTCTCTCTCTCTCTCTCTCTCTCTCTCTCTCTCTCTCTCTTTCATGTATCTCATTATGTAGGTTATTATATTTCGTATTTGTTTATGTTTACTGTGTGTGTGTGTGTGTGTGTAGTGTACAAGCTCCAGGGTTTTGTGTAAGGTACATATTGCTCTTTCCTCTTCCCTTACTACCAGGATTCACGAGATATGGAGAGGAGGTGGTGTTAGGGAAGAGTGGAGAGGGAAAGAGTGAACAAAAACTTAGACTACTAGTGAGAACAAAAATAAGCCAGAAGGAGCATGACCCGGAGAGAGAGAGAGAGAGAGAGAGAGAGAGAGAGAGAGAGAGAGAGAGAGAGAGAGAGAGAGAGAGAGAGGCACACACTACCCTTCCTCCCTCCCTCACTCTGCTCTAACATAATTAGTGCACGCTGTGTTTTAGCGCCGCCGTCTGCTTTGTGTACTCTTGTGTTCAAACTGCCAAGTCAAAATTAATTTACACTACAAATCCGCTCCACAGGACAGAGAGGTCCCAAGTGTAACAAGTAAATGAATATTATGATATTTACGTCGACGTTCATAGTTAATATTACCTTCTGGATGTGACCGTTTTAAATATGTTCTTTACGTCTTTTATTCGTTATTTGTCTATGTTTATTAATTTATTACTTTCTCCTTGCCCTTTAACAGAAAATCCGTTCACCCTATGACTGTATCCCTTTAACATATGAATTATGCATGACATTAATCAGGAAAACCAAAACTATCGCTTCACACTGTACTGTTTACATTGTGCACCACCAAGTGCGGTAAATGAGACACACAGTGAGGCGTGACTGGTCTTGCAGGTTATGGAAGGCATAAATATGGGTCAGACGCACTGTTTTGGGTAAACTAGACTTAATAGTATATGGTGTTCACTTCCCTTTTGGGGCATTGTATTGGTCAGACAATTCGACATCATATTGGTGACATAGTTATTACTTAAGGCTCATAGTGGAGGTAGTAGTAGTAGTTAAATCTACAGTTTGGACGAGACAAGTCGGAAGGGGGGAGGGGGGGTATCCAAGAGCTTTTTTTGGTGTGTGTGTAGAGAAAGGGGGGGGGGTGAAAGAAGATTAGAGGTGGGGGAAGGAAGATATAGTACGGAAATTGAAGAAATTTAGGAGGAGGTAGGAGAGGGCGAACTGACCGCCTAAGCTAAACTAATGGTGTATTAGTGTTGTGTCATGGGTTAGTTGTTGTCTGTCGGTACAGGCACTAGACAGCCTACCCTATCCCATATATGGGTGTTTTGAGGGCCTTATTTCATATTCCGCCGACCCTACTGGCAGACGCTGGTCTAGGGAGGTTGTCTATTGCCTGGCTGTATAGATCGGGGGTGGTAATGGACCTTTTGAGATTTGGTAACCTTTTGGGAACCATGTATGGTGGTTGTCGTTGTCTGGTGGTAGTCTTGAAGGAGTTCTTGCTCTGATCGTTCTATCTTTTGCCAGACTGCTGGCCAGGGTGTGCAGCTGCTGGTTGATGGGATTTATTCTCGGGTCTCTACGTATCTCGGCTGTGGTTCTGGTGAAGGGGTATCTTTCACCTGTGACGAATCTTAGGGCTTCATTTTGGACCACCTGTAATTTTAATATTTGAGTGGTGCTCATAGTATGAAGAGGTACTGCTGGGTAAGTTAATATCGGTATGATAATAATTGATGTCACCAGGCGGAGTTTTATTTTCTCAGGAAGCGCGTGAAAGCGGTATAGTTTTTCTCAGCTCTCTTCTTGCCCGTTCCTTCCTGGTGTGGACATGATGGGAGTAATCTGTCATGGGTATATACAGACCCAGGAGGGTGCCTCTGCTTTTGTATACAAGCTAGGGCATTGTTGGTTACTAATGGATGGACTTTCCTTCTTCATAAGGGTATCGCTGTGAATTTCGGGAGACTGGTTTGGATTTTCCATTGTTTTTCGTAATTATTTACCCTTTCTAATTCCCGCCTGTAACACTTGCGATTTTCCTTGATGTGTTGTTATTTGAGTGATGTCATCTGCATACATAATATCTTCGTTGCCTATTCTAGTGGGAGGCGGGGTGTCACTTGTGTAAATGATATATAGGGTGGGGGAGAGGACGCTGCCCTGACGGACTCCGCTCATGAGTGGGAAGGTCTCTCCTGTGTGTTGTCCTACCCTCAATCTGGCATTTCTGCCGTCAAGAAAGTTGCAAAGCAACTTTTCAATGTTGGCGGAAAGTCCGAGTTGGAGGATATTATATTTTAGACCGTCGTGCCAGACATTGTCATATGCCTTCGCTACATCCCGGAGAGTTAGATTACATTGTCTACCACTCGCCGCGGCTCTGGCTATGTTTTCGCATGCCAGAGCTATCGCTGTTGTGGTTGACTTCCCTTTCCTGAACCCGAATTGTCTGCAATTGACTGTTGGTTGTTTCCAGGTGATTTCTCAGACGGTTATTGATGATTTTTTCTAGGATTTTTCCAGGTACTTCGAAGAGGGAGATCGGTCTGTAGTTTAGTGGGGCGGCGGGGTTCTTTCCTTGTTTTGGTGTTAGGGTAATAATGGCCTCTTTGAATTTAGTTGGGAAGTAACCCGAGGCCAGGCAAGCGTTCATTGTGGTTTTCAGTCTCTCCATGGTCGGGTTGTTTATGTGGCTGGGGATCTTCTTGGTGATGCTCGAATATCCATGGGCTTTATTTTTTGGTATTGGAGATGGCTGTGTTGAGTTCTTCCGAGGTGATTGGTTTGGACAATGGGCTGTCCACTCTCAGATCTCCCCATATGATTTCAGGGGAAGGCTGAGTGCGGTGTGTCTGGCCCCGGAGTTCATCGAGGACGAGCTCCTCTTGGGTACCATCAAATCCCCTATTCTCCTCATTTGTGATTCGGAAGATGTTCCTTCATATGTCCTTGAATATGGGTTCTTTGTCTTGGTCGTTGTTACGAACCACGCCATCTATTGTCCTGATCTACCTACCCAGCACTACGAACCACGCCATCTATTGTCCTGATCTACCTACCCAGCACCACGAGCAACGCCATCTAGGGACGAAACACGACTATGACTAGTCTTAGTTACCACTCCGGGGTTTCCCTTCTCCATATCCTGGTTGTTGCGTCACCTCCTACAAGTCTTCATCAGCTCCAGTTCGATGAGACGGCAGTTTACTCTGGGAAGTGACCACAGGATCACCTATCCTGGAAGCCTACGGCACAGTGACTACCTATCGTCTTCTACAATACTCAGCCTTACTCGTCAGCCATCTCAGCTCCGCACTTAAGTATTTGTAATCTTATATTGCCTCCCCCACCTCCACCTTGCTTCAAATTATTGCATGTTGTATAAATATGTATATACTGTTAATGTTTAGGTTAAGTATGGTAAAGGGTAAATTATAGAAACCTGAATATTTTGTTAAGGAATTCATGGCACTTTATTATACACAACAAAAACTCGCATCCTTTGTCTACCCTTTTATAGTCCGATTGTCTTTGTTTTTTTTGTTGTTGTTGTTGCCTGTTGGGATCTGGGTAGACTTTTAACTATATTCTAAATCCCCAACTCGTAATAGTCGTCATATATTTGCCTTCCTGTGTGGTCAGTTATATATGATGACTCGTTATGGCTGCAACCTTTCAGTCTCTTAACTCGACGCCAGAATTCTCCTGGGTCGTTGTATGTACTGTATGTGAGAGTTGTTCGACTATTTCGGCCCATTTCATCTTGCCATCAATTACTCCTTTTGCGACTTCATCACGTGTACAGTCCTCGTTGACGTGGTCTGGTATGTAGATGCATAGTTTCAGGTCTACCTGATAGATCGCTTAGAGTCTGGGGGACAAGTATCATCTCTGGTGTGGATGCTTGTGCATCCACACCAGAGACTACTGTTGTCTCCTCTGTGATTGTTGGAGTCTGGGCCCAAGTATCCTCTCTGATGTGGGTACTTGTGCATCCACACCAAAGAATACTGTTGTCTTTTCCGAGGTTGAAGATGTCGCCCTGAACAGTTTTGGGATGGGCAGATTGTGGTGGCGTAAGCATTTTTCGAGTATTGTTTGAAAGCAGCCTGGGTGCAGAATATCTTTCTCATGGGCGTGTTTGACAATCATGTTGGCTAGAATGTCAGTCATGGAAGTATCTGTCTCTAGTATTCAACATGACTGTAGAGTCTGTAGTGGCTGCAGGGGCCATAGTGACTGCAGAAGTCGGGGTCCCTACCATCACTACATCTCTGTATGTCGGTGCAGTGACTGCAGGAGTCGGGGTCCCTATCGGCAGCATAGCCTTGTATGGTGATATTGCTGTTTTTGAGGCTTTTTGTTGCGCTTCCTTGATTTTTTCGTTTCTTTTGGGGCAGTGCATGGACATGGTGCTTTGAAGCCCATCACAGTTAAGGCATTTTAGTGGTGCATAACATTGGATCCAGGTATGTTCCCTAGAGGTACATTTGGAACAGATCTTGTCTTCCTTGGATTTGGGGCAGTTCACACTATCATGATCCTCAATGGCATAGCACCTGAGGCAGGTACGTGTGTGGTGGTAATGTTCCTGTTGTATTTGGTGGTACGGTATGCTAAAGGTGAATACGAGGAGACCCGATTTAGTTGCTTTTTCAGTAACCTCGGTGCTTTTGAACTGAATTTTGATGATCCATTTGCCTGTTTTACTGGTTGATTTTTTTTTTACATAGTCCACCTTGCTTTTCGCCCAAGCGATTTATTTTTCAATCGCCGCTTTTAGTTCAATTTCAGACTCTTTCTGCACGGATGCATCCATTTGGAAGCAGAGAACAGTTCTTTTAGCCTTCAATGCAGGAGGCAGGATTGGGTCATAGTGCTCTTCCCTTAGATTGTCTATACATATCTGGAACAAGAGGTTATCCAGGTCATGGTCTTCAAGCATGAGCATGATGAAGCCATCTTTAGTTTCTATTACGTTCTGGTAGCTGACATTGTGTTTGCGCACAATTTCTGTCTGCTTCCGCTTGGTAGACCTGTCTGGTGAATGGAACAAGTTACCAAATATCATCATTAACTCGAATACGCTGAATAGCTTCAAACATAGGTTGGATGCTTATATGAGCAATAGGGGTTGGGTGTAAACGGGACTGCCCAGTATGGGCCAATAGGCTCGCTGCAGTTTCCTCCATTCTTATGTTCTTATGTTCATATTATTATTTTCGCTTTGACAGTCATTATTGCTTCTTTAAGTGAAGCACGATAGATCGGCGCGAGTTATGTGTGTAGCCTAGGACAGTGTATAGCGCTGTTAGTCCTACGTTCCTTATGCCGGCAAGAAAGAGGGCCGGGATATCAGTTGCTCCACTGTCTTGGTTGAAGGTTTTGAAGACCACAAGGGCAGTTCACTCTCAAGAACAGCAATTTGGTATGGCGAAAAGAAGAGGTTAAGATTCAGATTTGAAATGGTGTACAAGTGTGTGATTGTGTTGTTGTCGCAGCGTTTGGCAGCATGGCACTCGCGACACTGGCTGTGCGAGGTGGTGGCGGGACGGAGGGCACCTGGGCGCCAAGAGCTGGTGATGTGGATTGAGGATGGGCAGTAGGAAAGCGCAGGGTCCTGGAGAGGAGGGAGGGCAACACGGGGTCCTGGGGAGGAGGGAGGGAAACGCAGGATCCTGGGGGGGGTAGAAGGAGGGAAACGCAGGTACCTGGGGAGGAAGGAGGGCAGCGTGGGGTCCTGGGGAGGAAGGAGGAAACGCAGGTACCTGGGGAGGAAGGGGGGTAGCGCGGGGTCATGGGGAGGTGGGAGGGAAACGCAGAATCCTGGGGAGGAAGGAGGGCAGCGCGGAGTCCTGGGGAGGAGGGAAGGAAACGCAGGATCCTGGGAGAGGGGGGGGGGGTCAGCGCGGGGTCCTGGGGAGGAGGGGAGAGGAACAGGACAGTGAGATAGGGTCCGGGGATTGAGCCATGTCTCCCCCCGCTGTCTGAACCATTTGTATTCCGGCTCACGTAACGTTCGACGATCTTAATGAATTCTGATGCCCCGCCTCCACCTGTTACACGGCCGGGGAGCGCCTCACCCCGCCTCCTCTTTTGTTTTACTCCTAAGTTATGAAGCATCTCAGACCTGAAGATTTTATGACTTTATCCCGGTCATGTTATATTTTTTCTTCTTGTTGACAATATTTATACAGGTACGATATATCTGTTTATATCTTCCATATTTCTATATAATTGTCTTTATATTTGTTAGTATATTTAATCATCGTCTTATTAATTTATATACATATATACCAAAGTAAATGTTGAAATAGTATGGTAAAATAATGTGCGGGGTGTTCAAGGTTGGCCTCTCTCACCCCAAGCAGTTTCCAGGGAGGTATTCTCGGATTCCTTAATATATGTCAAATATTTGCAGCTCCTCACTTATTGTTTGCAGTGTGTTAAGAGCTAGGTGCTGGGGCGTTTATATCACATCCACTGAGACTGAGTTCATCTTTTTTCTTTCTTTTTTTTGGGGGGGGGGGTAAGATCTTTTTAAATTTGTGCCTCTGGCCCTCTCTTGGCATTGACACTGTGGCTTTATTCTCACTTCCTTTCTTCCCCCCAATGCTTTCTTTTGCCCACACTTTCTCACTTAACCTCATTATTTTATCCCCAATATTCTCGCTCTCCACCACAACTACTCGCAAACCTCTTCCCACCACTATCCTCCCCACCACTACCCCAAACTAAGCTCCCAACCACTACCCCCACTATCCTCCCCCACCACTAACCACTACCCCCCTCCCACCACACCCCCACACCCCACTACCCCCACCACCACACCCCACTACCCCCCACCACCACACTACCCCCACACCCCACCACCACCACCACCCCCCCACCCACTACCCCACCACTACCCCACCACTACCCCACCACACCCCACCACTACCCCATCACTACCCCCACTAATACCCCTACCACTACCCCTAACTACTCTCACTATCCTCCCCACTACCCTCACTATCCTCCCCACCCCTACCCCATTACTTCCCCACTACCCCCATCACTACCCCACTACCCCCATCACTACCCCCACTACCCCCATCACTAACCCCATCACTACCCCCACTACCCCATCACTAATCCCACTACCCCATCACTTCCCCCACTACCCCCATCACTTCCCCACTACCCCATCACTTCCCCCCACCCCATCACTTCCTCACTACCCCCATCCACTACCCCCCCCATCACTTCCCCATCACCCCACCCCACTTCCCCACTCCCACTACTACCCCATCACTACTGTTTATCCTCACCACCACTACCCACTTTCCCCCACTACTCCTCCCCCTAATACCCCTTACTATCCCCACCCTTACTATCCCCCCACCACTACCCCCCACCACTACCCCTGTGGAGGTTGGGGACAGTAAGCCAGCGAGGCAGTGATAATTAGCGGCAATGGATGGTGTGGGGGGCGTGGAGTGAGGCTTGTTGTGTTGTTGACAGAAGGGGCGTCTCTCTCTCTCTCTCTCTCTCTCTCTCTCTCTCTCTCTCGCTCTCGCTCTTAATCCTAACATTCGATCCTTCCTTAATCCCTATTTTTGCCTACCAGCCTCGGGTTTAATCCCTTGTTGCATTTGGTGTGTGCATGTATGTATGAGTGTTGGTATACATGTAGGCTCGTTTCCTTGTACTATACAGTATGTATGTAGGCACGTTTCTTTTTATGTAAGCATTTATGCATGAGTGTTGATATACATACAGGTACTGTATGTATGTATGTATGTGTTGGATATATATATATATATATATATATATATATATATATATATATATATATATATATATATATATATATATATATATATATATATATATATATATATATATATATATATATATATACAGTATATATATATATTACCTTATATTTACTCTTGCACAATGAAAACTCTTTAATGTTGTAATTCCATTACTTCCTGTACTAGCGGTCTTCTTGGGTCCGTAGATCTGTCTGTCTGTCTGTCTGTCTGCCTGCCTGCCTAACATTGACCAGTTACGTTACATTACATATTGTAGTGTGTGTGTGTGTGCGCGCGCGCGCGTGTGTGTCTCCCTCTGATCGTCAGTTGATGTTTGTCTGTAGCGTTCACCAGTACGTAATCCAACCTCAGCTGCAAATCTCATCACACACACACACACACACACACACTGCATCCAACAAATAGCTTTTCGCAAATCTACACATCTGGTCGCCGGAGATAAATTCGTTATACAGGTACACAAATTTCCATCAAATTTGAATACGTTGATCGATGGCAGATATTAATAAATTTTTGAAGGGGGGGTTGGGGGGTGGAGGGACGTGGAGTGGGGGGATGGAGGAAGGAGAGTATGAAGCTAGAGGTAGAGGAGGGGTGGTGGAGAGAGATGGAGGAGGGGGTGGAATGAGAGATGGAGGAGGGTGGAGTGAGCGATGGCAGCGGGGGATGGAGGAGGGGGTGGAATGAGAGATGGAGGAGGGTGGAGTGAGAGATGGCAGCGGGGGATGGAGGAGGGGGTGGAATGAGAGATGGACGAGGGTGGAGTGAGAGATGGAGGAGGAGGATGGAGTGAGCGGTGAAGGAGGGGAGGTATGGAGAAGGGGAATGGAGTGAGAGATGAAGGAAGGGGAAACATTGTTTTTCCTTTGCTGGCTCATTCTCTCCTCTCATCCCCTCTTCTTCCTTCCTTCTCTCTGTTCTCGAGCCGCTTCCCGTAAACCCTACCTCATCGTCCCTTCTTCCTTCACCCCTTTCTCCTCTTCCCATCTTCTTCCAATCTAAGTCTCCCCTTTTACCCTCTTCGTTCAGCCCCCAGTTTTTGTCACCCCTTTCTTCCATAGGTCCGTCTCTCAGCCCCTTAGTCCTCTTGTATTACAGCTCCAAGTCCCCTCTTCTCTTAGCCCCATGTCTCCGTTTGCCCTACTAGGTATTCAAACAATGCATATAGACAATCCAGATATACAAACAATATACATAGACAGTCCAGGTATGCAAACAGTGGTAAACAGTTAGCCGATTTCACCCAGGTTAGCACAACAAAGCCACCATATACTTATTTCAGTACTGCCTTGGTAACTTACTGTGTTAATATTATATTTTGTTTACGCTGTGTTAGTGTGAATTATTCGTCTATTTGTTTTCTTCTGTTTACACTGTGATAGATTAGTTGTACTCTCTCTCCTAGTCTTCTGTTTACGCTGTTAGATTAAAGTTGGTTTTCATGCATCATCATTTCTCTACGGTGTTTTATCTTTCGTTTGCCATTGTAAGTTTGTATCGTTATTGCCACTGGTAATAGATTGACTGTTCTGTGAATTTATGAGTGTAAAGTTTTGTTTCATAGTTGGGGTCGGGGGGGGGGGGCGGCAGCGAGGTTTGCTCTATCATATTCCAACTAAGTCAATCGTTGAGCGAAAATATTGTATCATATATTTTATGTTTCCCGAAAGAATTTACGATTTGATCCATAAATCACAACACAGATAGCATCATGTAATTCTATCGTTGGCTATAATGTTTAATTGCATAGCTTGAATAGCGTAATTTTCGTCGAGACTACTACGCTATCCGACGTCGTAAATATGTAGTCTTTTTTATATGAAACTGAACATCAGGATGTATGATACACAGTATTGGAAAACCCATGAAAGTCCAGAGTTCATGAAGTGTGTGAATTATATAACAGTGCAGTTATGTTTTCAGTGTGTACAGTATATTCCCGGCCAGGGCGTTAGCATGCTGGCCTGGCCAACATTTACATCCCTCAGGCTGTGTGCAGGAAAAAAATGGACAGAGATGTATGTAACACATTTAGGCTCCGCTTCCTCCAATATACATCATTTTTCTCCAGCCTCTCCAATGTAGAGGGACGACAAGATGCCCCAAACAGCTTATCGGGTAGATACGTCTTTTTCTGGCACTAATCTAAGAATATGGTAAACTTCTCCCGACTCTGTTCCCTGCTGATGTTTGTTTTGAACCCGTGTTTAGAGCATTTCCTGCCATTGTGTTGAAGACATTACGGTTATAGAAGCACATCTTCACATCAGATATATGTTTATTAACCTATTGTTACCGCGCTATACACGAGTGGAAACAATGCCCCTGGCAGATCACGCGTCTCCAATCACTGCTCTGAGCTTCCCAAGTCACTTCCACGGGAATATAATGCGTTTCTTAGGCCTTGCTCTGTGTTTTGAGAGCCCCTGCTTGTCAGGAGTCGCTTCTTGTCGAGTGATTGATAAGCGCTACTTGGCAGGGATGACGGCGACGTGGGTGTGTGATGGCCGGCGTTGATGAGCTGCATGTTCATCCTCCTCCGTCTGATTACACGCTCGTCAACCCTGAGGAAGATCTTGACACTTTGTTGAATGGTCTTCCTCGATGGAGGATATGGTAATTTAAGCTCTTTTTCATAAGTTACGTAAAGTTCTTGGAGTACACTACCCAGTATTTTAAACATAACTAAACCTGCCATCTTAAGTCGTAGAATATTGGCGTGAACTCTTGATTTATGACGACAATAGTAGAACAAGTTGGAATATATTGATAGCAGCTGAGTTTGTCTCCATCCAAGTTGAGTGAGAGAGGCAATAGTCGGAGAGCTACTTGACGAATGAGCGGCCATGAATGGAAAGTGTCGGGTCGTCTAGAAGAAGACCTGTCCAGCTTGAATCATCCTGGCTGATGGTGGCCTGACCTCCTGAGCTGTCTGGTGCATGCCTCTCAGCTGCTGCCTCAAGAAATGATGATGATGGCCGGGTACGTTGGTGAAGATCATCATGCTGTAAAGACAAAGTTTGGAAAAAAGAAGCTTAAAAAGTGAAGTAACAAGGTTGGCAGATGGCCAGTTATGAGGTGCGGCTGGTGGTAGTGGTAGGCTGGAAGGAGGTCGGAGTTTGAAGGCTCTCTGGGTAATAGGATAAGAGACGAGCAAGATATTGAATTTAATTGAAAGATGAATTACTTCCCGGAAAGAGGAAGAAAATACTTCTATTGTTAATATGAATGAACACTTAAGAAGTCAGCGGTTTTTTAGTTTATGATTTAGGTGGAGCCTGGCCTCAAGGTACTGATATATACTGATGATGGTGACGATGAGTTATGAGTTATATACATGGTACTGATATATACTGATGATGGTGACGATGAGTTATGAGTTATATACAAGGTACTGATATATACTGATGATGGTGACGATGAGTTATGAGTTATATACATGGTACTGATATATACTGATGATGGTGACGATGAGTTATATATTATTTTTCCCAAAACGAAAATGTTTTTGATGAAATTGTCACTTTTTGAGGGAGTGTGATGAGCGGCACCACTGACTAGCTTCATGTCCAGTATATCACCAAACTTTCCATCCAAAACAATTATTAAAACGAGCAGAAAATGTCCACACCGGTGAAATCTCCCAGTTTAAAAGGAGGATTTTAAAGATGAGAAATAATCAGATCTCTTGATGAATATTCCCTCGAATACGTTGCAGGTCTCTCTCTCTCTCTCTCTCTCTCTCTCTCTCTCTCTCTCTCTCTCTTTTATCGTCCACCGCCCCTTTCTCAATCCCCCGCTTTCTCCTTCCTCCATCCGCTTCTTCCCTCCTTCCCCCTCTCTTACCCTCACCATTCCTATCCTCACCTCCCTAATCCCCCCACCGCAACATCATCTCGCGGTGAATCGTTAATGTGACGTCCTTTTCTGAAAACTGTTTATTGCTCTCTCTCTCTCTCTCTCTCTCTCTCTCTCTCTCTCTCTCTCTCTCTCTCTAAAAAAAAGAGATCGAAGAGCCCAAAGCATATTTGAATGAGCTCCCAGAACTAGAGAAACACATTTTTTTTTACCCCCCGAAATTCCGTCAGCATGCAAATAGCACCTACTGTATATCTGCGGTCACCGAGTGCTGTCCGTCGTGTGTATCAAAATATAACGCTAATTACTAACCAACTCTAACGTGAAAAAAAAAATGTAACGAAAATTTTAGGTTCGTCGTCCATATTTCACGTCTGGGTAAAAAATCGATTGGCAATTTGGACAACAAGGTATAGTGAGGGGTGGTGGAGTTTTGGAGGTGGGGTTGAAGGGGCAATAAGGAGATTGGAATGGATGGTGGGGGTTGGAGGGGTGTGGAAGTAGGTGGGAGAAGTTTGGAGAGGGGATCAGGTGAATCAAGCCTTTACCCCCACGAAATTCCGTCAGCATGCAAATAGCACCTACTGTATATCTGCGGTCACCGAGTGCTGTCCGTCGTGTGTATCAAAATATAACGCTAATTACTAACCAACTCTAACGTGAAAAAAAAAATGTAACGAAAATTTTAGGTTCGTCGTCCATATTTCACGTCTGGGTAAAAAATCGATTGGCAATTTGGACAACAAGGTATAGTGAGGGGTGGTGGAGTTTTGGAGGTGGGGTTGAAGGGGCAATAAGGAGATTGGAATGGATGGTGGGGGTTGGAGGGGTGTGGAAGTAGGTGGGAGAAGTTTGGAGAGGGGATCAGGTGAATCAAGCCTTCAGTACACGCCCACGTTTACACCCACCTACACCTCACACACATACTCCACACTCCATACCCGCATTCCACACCCACACACCTACACCCCACACAAACCTACAAGTACACACACACCCACACCCCCACACAAACTACAGTACACCCCACACAAACCCACAGTACACCCCACACACCTACACCCCACACACACCCACCCCACACACACCTACACCCCACACACACCCACCCACACCCACACACCTACACCCACACACCCCACACACACCCCACACACACCGCCACACACACACACCCACACACCCACACACCCACACCACCTACACCCCACACACACCTACACCCACACACACCTACACCTGCACACCCACACCCACACCCCACATCCCCACCCCACACACACCCACACACCACCACACACCCCACACACCCTACACCCTACACACACACACCACACCCCACACACACCCCACACCCCACACACACCTACACCCACCACCACACCTACACACACCTACACCCCACACTACACACACCCCACACACACACCCACACCCACACACCTACACACCCCACACACACACCCTACACACAACACCCTACACCCTACACACCCCACACATCTCACCCCCACACCCCTGCCACCCCACACACACCACACACCCCAACACACACCTACACCCCACACACCTACACCCCACACCCTACACCCACACACACACACCCCACACCCCACACCCCACACACACACACACCCCACACCCACACCCACACCCACACACCTACCCCCACACCCCACACACCCACACCCCTACACCCCACACCCCACACACCTACAACCCCCACACACCCTCAACCCCCACACCCCACACACACACCCACACCCTCACACACCCCACCTACACACCCCCCACACTCCCTACACACCCCCACACACACACCCACACCTCCTACACACCCCCACACACACACCCCCCCACACCCCACACACCCCCACACTCCCACACACCCCACACACTACACACCCCCACACCCCACACACCCCCACACACACCACACACACCCCCACACACACACACCCCCACACACCCACACACCCCCACACACCCCCCACACACCACACACACACCCCCACACACCACACACCCCACACACCACACACACCCCCACACACCCACACACACACCCCACACACCCACACACACCCCCACACACCCCACACACCCCCACACACCCACACCCCCACACACCACACACCCCCACACACCCCCACACACCTTACACACCCCACACACCCCACACACCCACACACCCCCACACACCCACACACCCCACACACCTACACCCCACACACACCTACACCCCACACACCCACACCCCCAAATATGTTTGTAATTTTAGCCTTCTTGCCAAGCTTCAATAAACCGTTATTATTATCACACCTACACACACACACACACACACACACACACACACACACACACACACACACACACACACACCACACACACACACACACACACCACACACACACCACACACACACACACACCACACACACACACACACACACAAACACACACACACACACACACACAACACACACACACACAAACACACACACACAAACACACACACACAAACACACACACACACACACACAAACACACACACACACACACACACACACACACACACACACACACACACACACACACACACCTACACCACACACACACCAACACTCCACATTACTCCCACACTTCACACCCATACCACACCCCCACACTGTAACAATATCAATTAAAATATAAATTTGTTGAGGATGAGCGCTGTGGCACTGACTGGCCCACACCATTATATTCTCCGGCTCATGTTGAAGATCATGAAGTTAATGGCGCTTAAAATGGTTACAAAATATAGCAATAACTATAGCATGTGGCAGTTATAGGCATAGAGGTGCTCAATTTAAGTAGAGATTAGCTGTAGGTGCTTACATTTGGTATAGAGGAGTTATTGGCTCTTGCATTATTTTCTGAGTCATTGTAGGCGCTTGCACTAAAACACGAGATAAGATTGGACCAATACAGTCAGATACTGGCGAGCTAACTGATAACGACGGAGAAATGAGCAATAATCTGAATAAATATTTTTCAACAGTTTTCACCACCGAAAATTAAAACATGATACCAGAGGCACCGACTCTATTCAGAGATAGTGAAGAAAACAAATTAAGCGAGATAGTAGTGACTAGTAACGATGTTAATAAACAAATAGACAAATTGAAGCCTAATAAGTCACCTGGTCCCGATGAGATATTTGCCAGAGTATTAAAGGAATGTAAGGAAGAGCTTAGTATGCCCTTAGCAAAGTTGTTTAACATGTCATTAAAAACAGGTGTAGTACCAGATTCCTGGAGGATAGCGAATGTAATACCGATTTTCAAGAAGGGGGATAGATCACTATCCTCTAACTACCGCCCAATCAGTCTAACATCAATAGTAGGCAAATTACTAGAATCAATCATTTTAAACTCTATTCCAAACCACCTGGAGAAGCACAAGTTGATCAATGATTCCCAACATGGCTGCACAAGCGGGCGTTCATGTCTAACTAATCTATTAACATTCTTTTCATCAGTTTTCGAATCGGTGGACGAGGGGCACAATTATGACGTGGTATATCTCGACTTTAGCAAAGCCTTCGACAGAGTCCTCCACGAAAGACTAATTAGAAGGGTAGAAGTGCATGGCATCAAAGGTAATATTCTTAAATGGATTAGGGCGTGGTTACGGGACAGGATACAGCGAGTGAGCATAAACGGCACTAAATCGCATTGGAGCAACGTATCTCTCAGCCCACCATCTTGAAACAGAATAATTGCTTAGGTCTTTCTTCGGCAGGAAAGTGTAAACATTAGGCCTTTGTGTTCCCAACGCTCTCCTTCCCTGGGGACCTGGCGGACGAGATGAACAGTACCGGCAGGAGAGAGAGAGAGAGAGAGAGAGAGAGAGAGAGAGAGAGAGAGAGAGAGAGAGAGACCAAGAAAAAAGGTGAAAAAATGACAATTGGGTGAATCATGTTTCGAATGGACGCTTGTTATTGACGATTACACACAAACACTCACACACACAAAACTACTACTCCTCTTCCTCTCCTTTCTCCTTCGTCCGCATTTATCGACCTCTGCATCGCTGGTTTACCCTTAATGCAATTTCCCCTTCTTGCCTCTATATAAATGAGCATCTGGAGAAAGAGGAGACCTAGATAAATTAGGCTTCTCCTCCTCTTTCCATCTCCCAGAAACGATCTAATTTCAGGGGGCAATTGCCAGACTCCGAATATGTAAACAATGAAGATGGGGCCGACCGCTGTATCACTGTAGTTTTTGCCTGCCTCTGCACACCCTCTGACATCCGTGACATCTCCGTAAATATATGCAAAGATATGGCAGAGTCATCGTCCACACGCCAATCACCTCACCCGCTCAATTATAGAACTGTCGCATCGCTGGCTGGCGTATGGGGGAGACGGGCCCGTGTGTGTGTGTGTGTGTGTGTGTGTGTGTGTGAGAAATATGATGAGATTATATCATATGAAATATGCATGTCGTTTGAAGTACCGTTGGCACACAAGAAGGGTCACAGTGCCTACTGGTGCCAGGGAGCGTGACCACACCTGAATGAAATGTACAATCAGTCTCTCTAGCATGAACATTTTATGACTGAAATGGCACCTCACCCCCCCCCCTTTATCCCTCTCCTCTCACCCACTGCCTCTTCCCTCACCCACTGCCTCTTCCCTCACCCCCCTCTTCCCTCACCCCCTGCCCTTCCCTCACCCCCTGCCTCACCCCCTGCCTCTCCTCCCTCACCCCTGCCTCTTCCCTCACCCCTGCCTCTTCCCTCACCTTCTGCCTCTCCCAGGGTGAAGTTACATACCGTCTTCCTCTAACAAGGACCCAACTTACTAAGAGGCATCGTGAATACCAGAGCATCTGAAACTTCCTCATCGGATACTCTCTCTCTCTCTCTCAGCAGAATTCCTCAGGGTAACTTGTGGGTCCCTGAAGTATGTGAACATCTGAGAGCCGCATCTTGTACCACTGAAATTATTTACTCGCTTTACAAAGTTATTCGTGTGTACTAAGTGGGTTTTTTATTCAGCACTATATTATTAAATTATTATTATTATTGTTGTTGTTGTATCTTGTTGTTTGTTCTTGTTTTCAAATAGATTTAGTTTCTCGTTAAATTGTATTGAAATGTTCTTTTTGTCGCCACTCTTCAATCTGCTTTTCATTCATGACCCCAAAATGTTATTAAACGCAAGAACAAGTAAGTGGTGGTGGTTGGGGAGGGGGGGGTAGCTTGTTGGCGCTGTAGTGCGAGTTGGCAGTTCTCCTCCATGACGTGTTGTGGCGCTGTAGTGCTAGTTGGCGGTTCTCCTCCATGAGGTGTTGTGGCGCTATGGTACTAGTTGGCGGTTCTCCATGATATGTCGTGGCGCTGTAGTGCTAGTTGGTGGTTCTTGTCCATGACGTGTTGTGGCGCTGTAGTGCTAGTTGGCGGTTCTCCTCCATGAGGTGTTGTGGCGCTATGGTACTAGTTGGCGGTTCTCCATGATATGTCGTGGCGCTGTGGTTATAGTTGGTGGTCCTCCTCCCTGACGTGTTGTGGCGCTGTGGTGCTAGTCGGCGGTTCTCCTCCCTGACGTGTTGTGGCGCTGTGGTGACTAGTAACGATGTTAGTAAGCAAATAGACACACTAAAGCCTAATAAGTCACCTGGTCCCTATGAGATATTTGCCAGAGTATTAAAAGAATGTAAAGAAGAGCTTAGTATGCCCTTAGCAAAGTTGTTTAACATGTCCTTAAAAATAGGTGTAGTACCAGGATCCTGGAGGATAGCAAATGTAATACCGGAAGAAGCACCAATTGATCAATGGTTCCCAGCATGGCTTCACAAGCGGGCGTTCATGTCTAACTAATCTATTAACATTCTTTTCATCAGTTTTCGAATCGGTGGACGAGGGGCACAATTATGACGTGGTATATCTCGACTTTAGCAAAGCCTTCGACAGAGTCCACCACGAAAGACTAATTAGAAAGGTAGAAGCACATAGCATCAAAGGTAACATCCTTAAATAGATTAGGGCGTGGTTACAGGACAGGAAACAGCGAGTGAGCATTAACGGCACTAAATCCCATTGGAGCAACGTTACTAGTGGAGTTCCCCAAGGCTCAGTACTTGGACCATTATTATTTATTATATACATAACCGACATAGATATTGGCATAGACAGCAACATAAGTAAATTTGCTGATGACACTAAAATAGGACGTGTAAATAAATCTGACGAGGACTCCGCAAAACTACAGGAAGATCTAAACAAATTTTTCGAATGGTCTGAAAAATGGCAGATGAAATTCAACGTGGGCAAATGTAAAGTACTCAGTATAGGAGATGTAAACAGGGAAGCCGGTTACCAGATGAACAACAATGCCATTGAGAAATCCGACTGCGAGAGAGATGTAGGAGTAATGATAAGTAGGAACCTTAAGCCAAGTAAATAATGTGTTTCTGCTCGTAACAAGGCTAATAAAGTACTAGGGTTCATACAAAGGAGTGTTAGTTACAAGACTAGCGAGGTCATCTTACGATTATATCTTGCTCTTGTGAGACCACACCTGGATTATGCAGTTCAGTTCTGGTCACCGTATTACAGAATGGATTTAGAATCCTTGGAAAGAATTCAGAGGAGAATGACAAGACTAATCCCGGGCATTAGGAACCTTGAGTATAGAGACAAGTTAAAGCATCTTAATTTGCACTCCCTCGAGAGACGTACAGTAGAGCGAGGGGCGACACGATAGAGGTGTATAAATGGAAGTCAGGGCGAAACAAAGGGGACATTACAAAGGTACTCAAACTATCCAACCAGGAGCGAACTCGTAACAATGGTTTTAAATAAGACAAATTTAGATTTAGGCGCGAAATAGGTAAACACTGGTTTGGAAACAGAATAGTGGATGAATGGAACAAGTTACCAAATATCATCATTAACTCGAATACGCTGGATAGCTTCAAACATAGGTTGGATGCTTATATTATGAGCAATAGGGGTTGGGTGTAAATGGGACTGCCCAGTATGGGCCAATAGGCCCGTTGCAGTTTCCTCCATTCTTATGTTCTTATGTTCTTCTCCTCCTTGACGTGTTGTGGCTATGGTTTATTATACCACCCTCCTTGACCCTTATCTCACACTCCCATTAACTAAGTTCATACTGTAGTATCAAAGAATTGGTCAAAGTCCACAGCATTGCATCTATGAGGTATTTCGCACCAACATACTGTGGGAGTGCGTGAAGTACTTGATGCATCATAAACATTAGCACACTCGGCGGACTTCCCAAAGGCTGGCAGAACTTGGAGAGACAAGATGAATGGTTTTCCTTTTTTGTGAATCGGGACTTAATTATTCAGAACAGTTCTCAACTGCAATTTTGGTCCAGACATTCATTTATTCTATATGCAAATATTCTGCACTGCAATTGGCATTTTTGGTTCATATATATATATATATATATATATATATATATATATATATATATATATATATATATATATATATATATATATATATATATATATATATATATATATATATATATATCTATATATATCTATATATATATTTCATTTTTAGTCCATATAACACGCAGACTTTGAACATATAATCAACGACCTCACCAGCCAGGACTCGAACCCTTGACCTAATGCATGGGACCAGGGAACGCTACCCATGCATTAGGTCAAGGGTTCGAGTCCTGGCTGGTGAGGTCGTTGATTTATATATATATATATATATATATATATATATATATATATATATATATATATATATATATATATATATATATATATATATATATATATATATATTTTAGTGTCTGTCTGCCTGTGTTTTTATTGAGCTTGATGAACCGTAGCGGGTTTGTTGTCAGTTGAATATGGAACAGTATGTTACATTTTTTTTAGAAAATTCCAAGGCACGAACAAGTCATTATCACTGCAGACACTAATATAACTGAAATGATCCCTTAAACCTTTCTTCAAAACGGTGCCCCTTAAACCAGCCCTAAAATAACTGACACCTTAAAAGCTTTGCCTCTTAAACTCAGCAGGTTTGCAAACGCTGTATTCGTTGCAGGATTGCTTGGTGTGGTGACGAAGTGACCTACTCCAGTGGTTCACGTTGACCAGAGCAGTCAAGTTGGAGGGCCACCTGGAATGGATCGGGTCGTTCCTGGTAGCCCTCCAACACAGTGGCAAAAATCCCCTCGTCAGTGTAGGCTATTTTTTCCCTCTGCTAGCTAAACTTTTCCCCTTCTCATGGCTGGGCTTTCCCCCCTTTTCTAGTTTTTTTTTATCCTCTTCTAGCTGGGATGCTCCACTTCCTCAGGTTGGCTCCTCCCCTTATTCTAGCTGTGTATCTTCCCTACCGAGCTGTTCATCTCCCCTCTTATAGCAAGTCTTCTCCCCTCTTACAGCAGGTCTTCTCCCCTCGCTGGCTGGGAGCTGTACAGACGCCTCTAACGAACCTGCTTGTCCCCTCTAGACACACCCACACACCTGCAAAAGACCAACACTAACACACTCTAAAATTTCCCCTCAGTCTGATGGAATATTTCGCCTGAAGTCTTCTCAGTTCCCCCTTCTTTGCCCGGTCACTCCCCTCCTCCTCGGCCACTTTTTTTTCTTCTCTCGGCCACACTCCCCTCGGCACTCCCTTCCTCCACCTCGGCCGCTCTCCCCTCGGCACCACCCTTCCTTCACCTCGGCCACTCCCCTTTTCCGTCAAAAACTCTTCTCCTTTTCCTCGGCCACTTCCCTCTTTTCCTGGTTCTTTTACTCCTCTCGACCAGTGCCTTTCTCCCTTCGGTCTTTTCACCCCCGCCCTCGGCCACTGCTCCCCTCTGAACCACTCCTCTCCTCCCTTCTTCCCCGGCTGCACATCTCCACCCCCTTCCTCACCTCAATCGCTACCCCCACCCCATCCTCTCAAACTCTACTCTGTAATCCTTTTGCGCTACCGCTCACAGGATGAGTGTGGGGTGCACAATAAAGTAGCCGCTGTAAGCGGCAAAATAAAAAATCAAATCAATCTTAACCTCGGTAGCTCCCTTCTCCCCTCCCTCCCCTCCTCACTTCAGTAGTTCCTCTCTCCCAAACTTCCCATCGGTGTAAGCTGGGTCGGTAGCTATCAGGAACACAAAATGTTTACTTGCATCTTTTGGGAAATGTTTCTTAGGGTTTTGTGTGTTGTAGTTAAAAGCATATGCAGGTTCTGGTCAGGCATGGCGGCAATCCTAACTACAGACCCTCCGTAAACTAAGAAATCTCGGTTTATCACGGATCCTTCTCCTATGCGAATCAATGCCTATCTTCCCCCTCCCCTTCCCTCTGTAGCTCCCCTCCTTCCTCTCCGCCTCAGTCCGTGCTCTCTCCCCAGGCCCCTTCCTTCCTTCCGACTGCTCGCGCTCTGCTAAAGGTTGTGTTAAATTGAGATAATTTGTCAAGGCGGCGTCCGGCCCCCTGTGATGAATTCATGCACAGTTTCCTCTCTTTGCCTCAGTCGTTTTCCAGGTGAGTAGCGACCGCCTGGAGGGAACCTTGTGCAGGCCCACCACCCCCTCTCACTCCCCTTACCCCTCACGTCGTTAAGTCACGCAGGACTTGGGGGTTAATATTCTGGACTATAATGGGTTTTACAACATTACATCTTTGAGACGCTTGTTACTGGTTCGTGAGTGGCTTTTGCATAATTTTGTCTCCTTATTTGTTAGTAGTGTCTGAACGTTTAGTCAATTCATTTGACGCTTGACGTAATTGATGGATAGCTTTTCCTGTACGGGGGTTTTTTTGTTTTTTGTTTTACAAGTGTCTTAACGCAGCTGATGACCAAGTTTTGACCATCTTGTAACTATTTCCACACGATGTTATGAGATCATCTGAAGATTAAGACACCCCAACTTATTTTACCTGCAGATTAACCTAACGTTACTTGGAGGTTAGGGTAGGTTAGGTTAGCGTTAGAGTGGTTAATAGTCAGGTAAAATGAGGTGGGTGTCTAATTTTCAGGTGATTCGAGTCATATAATAGTGAAAATAATGTGTGTATGTTTTATGAACGTAAGACAAAATTATAAGTCTACAGGAACCAGATACAGACACTTTATCTAGGGCCTGGTAGATACTGTATGTGTTTACTGTACCGTCTACTGAGTATCACTGTTACTGTATAAAGTGTACATCCGCAGGGGCCGTTTTGTCCGTCGTCTTGTGTTGTCGGTGTATGCATCATTGTTGGTGTCGTCTTCGGCGTCGTTGTCATCGTTGGTGTCGGCGTCGTCGGTGTCGGCGTCGTCGTCTCTCTTACGTCTCCAGGTGCGAGGAATATCCATCATACGAACCTTTTGTAAACCCAAGCCCTGGACTCACCCTACTACAAACAAGCAGAGGGACGCCACCCTACACCCTGTGAAGTTTAACACCCGGAAACCCTGAGCGGGGGAAGGTGGACTCTACAGGAGTTAGTACGGTGAGGCTGTAACGAGTGGAAGCCACGAGTGGACAAGATAAAGCGAGTGCCGGCTGTGAGCTACTGGGGTAGAGTGAGTGGCAGATGTGCAGTGGCGGGCTGAACTAAATGAAAACTGTGACTGCCAAGCTAAAGTGTGTTTGTGTGTGTGGAAACTGTGTCTACCATGCAGACCAGGAGATCGAAAGCTGTACCTGTACTTACGGTGTGTTAAACAGTAATTAGGAACAGTAAAGGCTTCAGTACCCAGAAAGCGTTGAGGCTTCAGTACCCAGGAAGCCTCTTAATAATTCCTCGTAGTAAGTGTCATCGATACCTGGGTGGTTTCCTGTCCTCGTTTCTCGTCAGATCAATACAGTGTTTATGTGCCCTACACACACTGTTCTTACTATGTACCCGACAATTGTACCTTCTATGGTGTATTTACTGTACCGTACAGTACTGTTGATTGTTATTGATTTATGGAAAAGAGCTGCCTCATTGAATCTTATACCCATGGCAATGAGCTGCATGCTTATATGGTTTTAGCCTTGTCCGTCCCAGAATCTTATGTCTGTAAGTATTTGGTCAGATTTAGAAAGTACTGTATTGAAGTTCATATGTGGTAATTGTTTACTTGTAACCCTCGATAGTTTTTGCCGGAGTTGGGAATAATTTTTAGCTTAAGCCTTTTCATTTTAACTAATGAGAGTAATCCACTTTTTTGCAAAAATAATGTTCCTAATTGTGTAATTTTATCTGGAAAAATTAACTTTTATATTAGTATCAGAGAGCCTTAGTATCGTGGAAAACAATACACGATTAAATGGTGTCAGTATTCTTGTGGTGCGTCGCCGTGGCCAGGTGAGAGGCGGTCAGCTACGGCCCCTCAATAATGGATGGCAGCAACCAGGGTGGGGCATCCTCGCCTCTAACACACACTATATATATATATATATATATATATATATATATATATATATATATATATATATATATATATATATATTTCATACTCCGCTGCACAACAATACAATGTTCCTGCTGTATATGGAGAGATTTGGTGTTAACGGTGATAATCGGCGGGAGGATTTGCCACCGTTGATGACAAAACAGTTTATATCAAGTAGAATCTGTCGCGTTTATCGCTTTCTTAACACGTCCAAATAATTTTCGTTTTTCAACATGGTGTACAAGACAACATTATTTGTATAACTTCGTATGCCTTCCCCTCCTCCTATCCCCCCCCCCTCACTCTCCCAGTAAATATATAAATTAACATAAACAATGTCGTTTTAATGTTTGGAATTGTCACCATATGAATGTGAGAGGTGATGGAGCGTGAATCGTAACCCTAAGTCTGCTAGTATCATCAAACGAGAAGCATGACCCCGATTGACCTGACTCCGCCTAACGGAACTTCACTCTGCATGCTTCCCAGATGGGCTCTGTAAACGCTTCTGCGCTTCACCTTGCACAGGATGTAAGAGGGTGCCCAATAAACTAGCCCCCTCCGGGGCACTCTAAAACAAAAACAAAAAAAATCTCACGACTTGGCTAAGCCAGACGTCCCACTGTCAGCTTTTTCTTGGGTAGTCGTGTCTCCTTTATGATTGATATTCTTGAATTTGATTTCGTCTTATTTGATCATGTTTCCTTTGCCCCGTCTGACCTGATAGTGTGTCTACAGTATATATCCAGCCTGACCTGACTTATCTAATCTAAACCTTTATCCTGATCTGTTTTGCCGTCTTCGTCTGGCTACATCTTTCTTGACCTCATCTGACTAGCCTAACCTAACTTCACTGGCTTTTATTCCCAGTTGACCTGACTCTCCTGTCCTGACATGGACGATCCCTCGCACAGTTGTCGCTGCTCCACAACTCTTTCCAACATTTCCATAGCATCGAATTTGCTATTTCTATAATGAATACCACATGACCCTCGCTGGTCGATAAGGAGTGGCCTCCCTAATGCACCCGTGAGTACTGTAGTAATGCAGAAACTAGATTATTCCGAGCCGCACCAAGAGTGAGAGAGACTCGGGTGTAAATATCGGGCGTTCTGCTAACCCTCTACCTACTCATCACTCTCCTCTTGTCTTCTCCTGAAAAGATGAGTTGTATACGTAATAAAACACTCTATGAAGGAATAAGTTTTACTCATGATCAAAATGACGGTGTTTACCTGATTTTGTCAGCTTATTCTCAGTAAATGCTGTTGAAATGTGTTACAGTTGTCACCGCGTCCAGGCACAAGACCGGCGGACACCTTAAAATATCAACAACAACAACAACATATCAGAGACCCAACAATGGAGTCGCCCCGAGGTCTTCAAAGGCCAGGCCAGCATTAAGTATGTATGTCGTGGAATGAACTTTAAAAGATAACAAATAGCTGAAGTTCGATACTGTTAAAAAAAAAGCAAATAGTTGGTTGTTGTTGATGTAAGGTGGCGAGCGTGCTCCTGGCCCGGGGTTTCCACACTGGAGCTTTTTGTCGTGAGTTTAAAACAATATAGCGAGCGTCTTTGTTCTCGAGGTGGGCCCTCAAAGTGGCTGTTATTGTCCGGAATTGGGCGGAGATATTTGTGAGTGGGGTCCCCTGTTGTCGTGCCTGGCGGGATGATTTACTAGTCCTCACTCTTTGTTGTCACTGTTGGTTTTGGCTCTCACGCCACCAACTCCCAGATTCTCTCCTCATTTTTTCCGAATAACATAACGTACGTGTGTAAGAGGTACACTTGTTATTAAGCTTGGGTATCGTCTGATTTTTTTTATTGTTTGCAAAGTTTAATTTCGACAGTGTTTACTTATCTTAAATAAATGACAAGAATATTTGCACATATGTAAATAAAAATTATTTTTTTATGAATTTCCTTTTGCACTGAATGTTTAGTAATTACATACATACATACATACATTTGTTCTGTTTTCCCTTTTCAGTAATTCTTCCATAGCGGCTAACGAGCCGATCAGTGGTGAAGAGGATAAAAGAAAAGAATTTTATTTATTATGCTTAGGAAGGGAACTTGGGATAACGTGAAGACTAGCCCGGCCTAGTTTATATCACCCGATAATTAAACACCCGTACGTTATCTTGGGGTGCGTTAGGGTACATTAGATTAGGTTAGTTTAGGCCAGGTTTGGTAGGGTGGTTAATCTTAATGTGAAGTAACCTGGGAGGGCAAATCTTCAAGTGATCCGGGATTTGAGTCGATACTGAACGGCGAATAAAAATTGTCAAGACTCGAATCCGTGTGTGTGTTTTGCAGGCTTCCTTTAGTGATGTCGACGAGAACGAAAGAGGTCGATTAAATTTCATTCTTGATCAAATGTTACAAATAAACTCAAGCATATTTGGACACCTTAGATCTACCTCGCCATTAACTTCCCATTTGATTACTCTTTAAGGTATCCCTTGATTATTTTTAAATATTAACCACCAGCAACTTGACACAACACCTTAGCTCATTAGATGATGTTTGACATGGCCAAATTTTGTTTAGTAGTCAGCCCGCGTCGTCAATAAACTATCTCTACTAAACCCCGTCAGCATTCCTTTCCCAAGGGGTTAAGGAGATTATATACGTGTCAACTTTGGACTTTATAAAATACATCAGTCAGCCCTGGGCTTACAGTATACATGTGTCAGATCTGGGTCTTGTGAGAAACAGATAATTGTGTCACCTTTGAATTATAATTGAAAATAGATTGAATCCTACATTTCTTGACCGTCATTTTTTTTATTCTATTCACAAGAATATTGTTAAGTAATCAACTGTGATTATAAAGTTACTGTGATTACTAAGTCTTACTGTGATTATTCAAGAGTTGATACTGATTTATTCCAATGTACAGTACAGTTATAAAGTCACAGGATTTTACTCCGATTTGGTTCGATAATGATTATTAGCATAGCATTACGTATGAGAGAGATTTGAGTTTTCGGCGTGACAAAGACAAATTGTTGGAATATGAGGAGAAGGAAGCGAAGGGCGCTGCGACTGCAGTGGAGAGGACGTGCGTCAAACCTGTGATAAACGAACGCCATTTTTTTTTACTTGGTGGTGAATGTTGTATGTGTAGATGAATGAATATGGGATTAGTGTGAGTGTGCAGTATGAATAATGTGAACGTAAGGGGTATTCATTGGTTGTGTGTGATGAATGGATGGGTTGAATGTGTGATTACTATGTGTTGCATGAATGGTATAAACGTGTGCGTACGTACGTGTGTGTGTTTGTTCGAAGGACATAAATTCTCCATCTTCACATTTGTTCTTTAAGGGCGAGACATTTTCGACCTAACACCTGACCCAAATCTAATTTCACTGAGTTATTTGTTAACAAATAGATCTGTAATTAGTTTACTCGTTAATATATCGACCAGTCACTCTAATATTAACTATGAGAAATAAAAGGAAAAATATACAGTCGACTAAATACGTTTTAAAAGTTCGTAATGTTTAATGTTCTCTTTCCATTTTGGACATGTCTTGGTATTGAATATTGTGAGTGTCGTGTCTGTCTCCCTGCCTGCCTGCCTCCCTGGCCGACGCTTGTCTGGCTTGGCCCGCTCCAGCTGCCAGCAAGCCAGCCTCTCGGCCCGCCAGTTTGTGAAGGAGGTGAGGCGTGGAGAAAACTGCCAATAATGGTATATTCCGGAAAAGTCATTGAAGCATAAATGTCAACCTTTACCTGGCGTGCACATGGGTCCGCTCGCCAGTTGGCCCTCCCGGACCCCCACCACCAGCCACCATATTTTGGTGGCTGGGATGAGATGTTTAGAAAGAAGCTTTGTTGGTTACACGGGTGTAAGTAGACCAGCCCGGGGCTGTATGGCTGATACGTTCAGGAGGAAGAGGAGAAGTGTTGTCTGGTGACTTGTTTATTGTGAGTCTCCCTCTCTCTCGTGGTGATAATGACCCTCCTCCACTACAGGTAGCCATGAGTGGAGGTAGTAATGACTCCTCCACCGCTGACATTTCCCCCTTCTCCTCCCTCTCACTCTTCCTCCTCACTCCCCCCTCCAACAGTTAGCGTGGGATGGTGGTGGTGGTCGTTTTCATATCAGGAGCTGACATTACCACCGTCCACCCGCGGCTCTGAATTATGCAGCCTCTCCCCGTCGACGATAGTCTGACATTTTGAGGCAGAGACCAGGTTTTCCGTGCCACGTATGCCACCGCGCCATCTCTAAAGTTCACCTGCTGATGCTTGCGTGCGCATCTCGGCACTATGCATAATACTATCACTATTAAGACTACTACTATCATTATTACGACTACTACTACTACAACTACGACCTCCTTACTTCCCTACCTCCCTTCCTCCTCCTTCCCTACCCCCTCCCTCCTCCTCCTCCTCCTTCCCTACCTACCCCTCCTCCCTACCCTCTCCCTCTCCTCCCTTCCCTCTCCTCCCAACCCCCAACCCCCCAACCTCCCTACCTCCCAACCCCCCTCCTTCCCTATTTTTCTTCTGCTGAACTTGGTGATGGACACTAGATATCTAAACTCTTGTGTTGTATTGGACGCTGATATTTTGAACTCATCTTTGTGGACCTTTGGTAATTTTAGGTGTTTTAGAAACTCTCGGTGGATATCGGATTGTGATTTTAGAGCCGTGACACAAAATGGATTGTGAAATTTTAAGGTTTTGTTCCTTTTAGAACTCATTTTGATATGCTTTAGATTTTTCATTTAGAACTCTATTTTGGTTCTCTATATTTTGATTCTCCTTTATTTTGATTCTCTCGGCATTTTCATTCTCTAGATTTTGATTCTCCTAGATTTTGAATCTTTCAAGATTTTGATTCTCTCTGGATTTTGATTCTCTCAAAATTTTGATTCTCTGTAGATTTTGATTCTTTGTAGATTTTGATTCTCTCTAGATTTTGATTCTCTGAAAATTTTGATTCTCTCTAGATTTTGATTATGTAGATTTTGATTCTCCTAGATTTTGATTCTCTCTAGATTTTGATTCTCTCTAGATTTTGATTCTCTCTAGATTTTGATTCTCTCTAAATTTTGATTATCTAGATTTTGATTCTCCTATATGTTGATTCTCTCTAGATTTTGATTATCTCTAGATTTTGATTCTCTCTAAATTTTGTTTCTCTCTAGATTTTGATTCTCCTAGATTTTGATTCTCTATATTTTGAATCTCTCTAGATTTTGATTCTTTCTAGAATTTGATTCTTTCTAGATTTTGATTCTCTCTAGATTGATTCTCTCTAAATTTTGATTCTCTCTAAATTTTGATTCTCTAGATATTGATTCTCCTAGATTCTCCTCTACCAATAGTGCATTTAGAACTCTGTTACGCTGTGGATTTTTTTTTTGATACATAGTGGCTCACAGGTTCATAATTACATTCAGGGGGAGAATTAAAATTATTGTAGTTTGTGATTCATTGTTGGTAGTATTTTCGTTCAGTTGTGTATTGAATAATGTATGTTGATATAAAAAAAACGTATTTGGTAGTGGTTTGGCAACGTGTGTGTGACTTGTGGTGGATGGATGGATGGATGGATGGATGGATGGATGGATGGCTAGTGAGGGACTGGGGGGATATGTGAGAGTTAAATGACTGGAAATGATTGATCGTGGCATTGTGGTGAGGGTACATGTTTTTTTGGTGGATGAATGGATGGATGGATCATGGCTAGATGCTACGGAGGGGGTAATGCTATCGACACATGACAAATGAGTTGAAGGGTGACGGGTCGTGTTGGCTCACCATCCCTCCGTGGTCGGCGTGTCACTGTGTAGTTTATTTGGATTGATGGATAGAGACTTGGCTGGAGCGTAGAGAGGGACTTTAGAGAAAGGGATGAAAGATGACGATGGGTAGTTAAGCCATCGCTAGACAATGGTACCGTGGATGCGCTGTGCTGTGGATAGTAGATCTAGGCTAGATACATAAGGTGACACGGAACTATCCAGTCATGAGAGAGAGAGAATGATAGATTGAAGATTGTCGTTTTGCTGGAAGTTAACTATCCTTCACTGGACGGTGGTACTGTTGTGAGGGGAAATATTGTTGTGGTGGATGGAAGGGTAGTTGGATAAGGTTAGAGACTAGGGAGGGAGGCGGAACTGTCCAGTCACAAGGGAGAGAGAGTAAAGGGTGAAGGATGATGGGTCGTGGAGGTTCATACGCGCGTTAAAAGTTGTTGGGGGATAAAATGTTGACCAAGAATGGTGAGGGGCGCCGGCCTGATGGTAAAAAAGGCGGGGAGGGAATGTGAGGGGTGAGAGAGGGCAGGGGTGAGAGTGAGAGAGGGCAGGAGTGAGAGAGGGCAGGAGTGAGAGAGGGCAAGGGTCAGAGTGAGGGAAGGGAAGGGTGAGGGAGGGTGCTAGTGAAGGAAGATGGAGGTAAGAGTGAGGTAGGGAAGAGATGAGAGGGAGGGTGAGAGAGTGAGGGTTAGGATGTGAAATGTGGATGAGAGAGTATTGGGGGAGTGCATGAGGAGGCCGGGGAAGAGGAGAGAGAGATTGTGTATGAAAGGGGAAGGAATGAAAGTTGAGGGGGAAATGCATGACGAGGGAGGGCTGTAGGGGGTGAGGAGAGACTGAATGACGGGGAGGGCCGGTAAGGGGGTGGAGGGCAGTTTACCCCACACAGTGTATACAACGTACTGTTTCTAGAACCCTCCTCCCTTCATTGTTTATCCCCCTCAACATTCGCCGCCTGTGCCTACTGGCCTCATACGTTTTGTTGAATGACTAGTTTGTGGTTTTGAGCATAGCCGAGTGGTGCGCAATATTAGGCGCTGTGTTGATGGTGAGTGTTGTACAGTACAATAATGCGCAGCGAGGAGATATATTGGGCATTTTGGTGGTGTGCAGTGACCTTATGGAGTGGTGGTAGTGCGCAGTTACATAGTGACACTGGTGGTGATGCACTGTAACATTAAAGAGAATGTTGTTATATTGCGTAGATCATCATTAATTGACTAAAAATACCCTCAATAATATACAACGTAGTCAGGAGTGAGTGAGCGTGTGTGTATAAAGTTGGTGGTGTACACAGCAGACGAAGGTGTTGACCAGATGGGTGAGTGAGTGGAGGGAGGAGAGTGAGTGAGTGAGGGACGGACGGAGGGGGGAGGAGTGAATTGGTGAGGAGGAGGGACGGACGGAGGGGAGTGAGTGAGGGAGGAGAGGAGGGAGGGAGGATTGGTGAGTGAGTGAGGAATTGAGTGAGTGAGTGAGGGACGGACGGAGGGGTGAGGAGAGGGGAGGAGAGTGAGGGAGGAGAGGGTGGAGGAGGACAGAGGAGGAGGGGGGACGGAGGGGGGAGGAGGTGAGGGAGGAGAGTGAGGAGAGGAGGGGAGGAGTGAATTGGTGAGTGGAGGAGGGACGGACGGGGGGGTGAGGTGGAGAGGGAGGGAGAGAGGAGGGAGGGGAGTGGTGGGTGAGTGAGTGAGGGGACGGGACGGAGGGGGGGGACTGAGTGGGGGAGGAGAGTGAGGGAGGGAGGGAGGGAGGAGTGATTGGTGAGTGAGTGAGGGACGGACGGAGGGGAGTGAGGAGGGAGGAGAGGGAGAGTGAATTGGTGAGTGAGTGAGGGACGGACAGGGGGGACTGAGTGGGGGAGGAGAGTGAGGGAGGAGGGAGGAGTGAATTGGTGAGTGAGTGAGGGACGGACGGAGGGGGACTGAGTGGGGGAGGAGAGGAGGAGGGAGGAATTGGTGAGTGAGTGAGGGGACGGACTGAGGGGGGACGGAGTGGGGAGGAGAGGAGGGGGAGGAGTGAAGTGGGGTGAGTGAGTGAGGGACGGACGGAGGGACTGAGTGGGGGGAGAGAGTGAGGGAGGGAGGAATTTGAGTGAGTGAGGGACGGACGGAGGGGGGGGACTGAGTGGGGAGGAGAGGAGGAGGAGAATTGGTGAGTGAGAGGACGGACGGAGGGGGACTGAGTGGGGAGGAGGGAGGGAGGGAGGGAGGAGGGAGGGTGGTGAGTGAGTGAGGGACGGACGGAGGGGGAGGAGGAGGGGAGGAGAGTGAGGAGGAGGAATTGGTGAGTGAGTGAGGGACGGACGGAGGGGGGGACTGAGTGGGGGGAGGAGAGGAGGGAGAGGAGGGGGAGGGAGGAAGGGACGGACGGATGAGGGGGAGTGAGTGAGGGAGGAGAATGAGGGAGGGAGGAGGATGAGGGACGGACGGAGAATGAGTGAGAAGGAAAGTGAATTGGTGAGTGAGCAGTAAGGAAGTGTTGGCGTCGACCACCAGCCTTCCCGTCCTTACGTGTTTATATATCTTAGTCGTCAGTATCTGTTGTAGTAGTGGCTGCGTTGGTTCAGCTGGGATTCGTATCTAATCCATTACCTCGTGTTAGGGGTGGGGGGTAAACAAAACAATAGATAAATGCGTCTATTGATCCCGTCTTGTATCGTGCATGATGGTGAATGACCCAGACTCAAGATAGTGCCAGTCTACATATTGATCACACACGCAATAGTATGCAACAGTTAACTTTTTTCCTATGACTTCACTTCCGTTTAGCCCTCACGTGACACATGATGCAGGTCCCACCAGTGCAATGTTCGTTTTATCATGTTCTTACTGTATTGTTCTACTTGTACCCTGTAACCTGTTGTACCTGTAACTGTCAGCTGTTGTTCCTGTATCAGTCACCTGTTGTACCTGTATCAGTCAACTGTTGTACCTGTATCTGTCACCTGTTGTACCTGTATCAGTCACCTGTTGTACCTGTATCAGTCACCTGTTGTACCTGTATCAGTCAACTGTTGTACCTGTATCAGTCAACTGTTGTACCTGTATCAGTCAACTGTTGTACCTGTATCAGTCAACTGTTGTACCTGTATCAGTCACCTGTTGTACCTGTATCAGTCACCTGTTGTACCTGTATCAGTCAACTGTTGTACCTGTATCAGTCACCTGTTGTACCTGTATCAGTCACCTGTTGTACCTGTATCAGTCAACTGTTGTACCTGTATCTGTCAACTGTTGTACCTGTATCTGTTGTACCTGTATCTGTCAGCTGTTGTACCCTGTCACTGTTGTACCTGTCAGCTGTTGTACCTGTATCAGTCAACTGTTGTACCTGTATCTGTCAGCTGTTGTACCTGTATCAGTCAACTGTTGTACCTGTATCTGTCAGCTGTTGTACCTGTATCTGTCAACTGTTGTACCTGTATCAGTCACCTGTTGTACCTGTATCTGTCAACTGTTGTACCTGTATCTGTCAACTGTTGTACCTGTATCTGTCAGCTGTTGTACCTGTATCTGTCAACTGTTGTACCTGTATCAGTCAACTGTTGTACCTGTATCTGTCAACTGCTGTACCTGTATCAGTCAACTGTTGTGCCTGTATCAGTCACCTGTTGTACCTGTATCTGTCAGCTGTTGTACCTGTATCTGTCAACTGTTGTACCTGTATCAGTCACCTGTTGTACCTGTATCAGTCACCTGTTGTACCTGTATCAGTCAACTGTTGTACCTGTATCAGTCAACTGTTGTACCTGTATCAGTCAACTGTTGTGCCTGTATCAGTCACCTGTTGTACCTGTATCTGTCAACTGTTGTCCTTGTATCTGTCAGCTGTTGTACCTGTATCAGTCAACTGTTGTACCTGTATCTGTCAACTGTTGTACCTGTATCAGTCAGCTGTTGTCCCTGTATCTGTCAGCTGTTGTACCTGTATCAGTCAACTGTTGTACCTGTATCTGTCAACTGTTGTACCTGTATCAGTCAGCTGTTGTACCTGTATCTGTCAACTGTTGTCCCTGTATCTGTCAGCTGTTGTACCTGTATCAGTCAACTGTTGTACCTGTATCTGTCAGCTGTTGTACCTGTATCTGTCAACTGTTGTCCCTGTATCTGTCAGCTGTTGTACCTGTATCTGTCAGCTGTTGTACCTGTATCTGTCAACTGTTGTACCTGTATCTGTCAACTGTTGTACCTGTATCTGTCAACTGTTGTACCTGTATCTGTCAACTGTTGTGCCTGTAACTCAGCTGTTGTACCTATATTTGTCAGCTGCTGTACCTGTATCTGTCAGCTGTAATACTTGTCAGCTGTTGTACCTATATTTGTCAGCTGTTGTGCCTGTACTTGTCAATTGTTGTACTTGTATCTGTCTCCTGTTGTCCCTGTACGTGTCAGCTGTTGTAACTGTACTTGTCAGCTGTTGCACCTGTACTCGTCAGCTATTGTACCTGTATATGTCAGCTGTTGTAACTGTACTTGTCAGCTGTTGCACCTGTACTCGTCAGCTGTTGTACCTGTATCTGTCAGCTGTTGTACCTGTATCTGTCAGCTTTTGTAACTGTACTCGTCAGCTGTTGTATCTATCAGCTGTTGTACAACTGTTGTACAGTATACATGTTCTTAACATCTCAACAGCTGTGTAGTTTGAATAAAACTATCACGTATTAATCAGCATTGTTGGGCTCATGATGTGATATTCACAACAAACAATTTCATTTGTACTTTTATTTTGTAATTTTATGGTGAATCGAAGGATCCCCATGTACATCAGCCACTGACAAAGTAATTACAATAGTGATGCCAATGCCAGGCCAGACACAGGGTAATGTATGGGGTGTTAGTAACGTCTAGATCGCTGGTTCCCAAACTGGGGGGGGGGGTGAGGTGGGTACAGGGGAGGCGTGAAGCCATCTGCCAAAATTTTCTTTTTTTTTTTTTGCTCAAAAAGAATATAATGAAGAAACTCTTTCAGGAGTAACTCTCTCTCTGTTTGAATCTTCCACACATCCGTGCAAAACTAAAGTATAGCAGTCACCCTTATCCGTTTTCTATCATTTCAACTCTCCTTACGCGTTTTGTACTGTCTCGTTCAAGATTCTTCGAACACTGCTGAAGACAGCTGGCAACTCAAGGTCGTTTGTTTACTATAGTACGTAATAAAAATTATGAATAGATGTAAAAGTGATTGGTGATTAGTTACTAAGTTCCCCGTTGCTTAATTTACTGGTTGGGCTTTGTTGTTTCGTATTATATTAAACTACGTACTATAGTAAACAAACGTCTATAGTTGCCAGCTGTCTCCAACAGTGTTCGAAGAATTTTGAACGAGACTGTACACGTCATGATACCATACTGACTCTCACACTACTCGTATCTTTCACAAGGAGTTTATCTGATCCTCAACAATACTAAAATATAATTATAATAACAAATAAAATCTATGTAGATTCTAGCATACAGAAATATAAGGAGGACTTCGCAAAAAGCAAAAGGGGGCGTCAAGTTAAAAAATTTGGGAGCCACCGGTCTATATATATATATATATATATATATATATATATATATATATATATATATATATATATATATATATATATATATATATCATTAAATGGAGCGTTACAGTATAGCAGGATGTTGGTGTAGTAGAGGGGTGTGAGGGCAACACCCACGCCGGCATTCCATCCCACGTACGTGACTGTGGCGGCCCAGGTGCGACCCACAACGTAAACAAACCCAGCAGCGCCGCGCCCCTCGCCTTTCTGTAATCGATTATACTTGCCCAGATTACACAAAATTCACCAGGTTTTGGTTTATGTTTTGGGGGTTTTACGGGTAGTGTAACATTATTGTTTTATCAAAAGACTATTCTATGTCGTACCTGTAGTAACTAAGTAGTAATATTGTCACGGAGTTTTAGGCGCGTATACACTTTTCCCCTGGCATTTGACGCTGGGAGCAACTTATGCATTGTTTTCTTGCTATTGGTTGGGGAAAATAATGCTGATCGAATTTTTTTGGCATGTACAATATGTTGTCTGTGTGATATCTTTGCATATATTGGAGGCATAAGGTGTTGGGACTGGGAGAAGTATTGTGTAAAGGAGCAGTCTTTGTCTTTCTCGCCGAGCCCGTCACCACCCTCACCCTCTGACGTAATCCTTCTTCACTATTACTTTTTTATGGATGATAATCCCTGAACGTGGAGTGAAACACAAAGTGTATCTTCTAAATTACTTTGTTGCACTAAACAATATATATATATATATATATATATATATATATATATATATATATATATATATATATATATATATATATATATATATATATATATATATATATATATATATATATATATATATATATATATATATATATATATATATATATATATATTGTGTGTGTGTGTGTGTGTGTGTGTGTGTGTGTGTGTAATAGTCAGGCTGTGTAATCAGTCTTTTACCTAAGTAACCAAACGTAACATAACTTAACCTTACGTAGCCTAGCTAGTTTGGTTTATTAGATTTTAGTTTATCTTCTTATATTTTGTATTATTATCCAACGCTGGAACTGAAAAAGTGTACATAACCAGTTTTAAGTCTTGAAGGGAGAAAGTGTACTGTACCTTAGTTTTCTTGCTGAGGAAGGAAGAAAGGATACATTTATTTTCCTAATGCTGAAGTAAGAATGCGTATAAAGATATCGCGTAGCGTTAGTATGTTTGTGGCAGATATGTGTTGTGGATGTGGTCCACGCATGCGCAGAAAGATAACAGTTTGACGTCGTTGGCTTCGACTTTACAGGGAAAACGATGTCCAAGATAAAACTGTAAAGCTGTTGTGAACGAGTGGGCGCTATATTAGTGAGTGTGGGAGGGAGAGGGGTGTATGGGTGAGGGGTAACGAGGCTGTAGGTGGGTGAACGAGATCTGGGTGTTGGTGGGATTGGGCTGGACATGGGTAGCGAGGGTGTAGGTACTGTAGGTGGGGTTTTTCTGAACAGGGGTAGCGAGGGTGTAGGTAGGTGGGATTGGGTTGGAGTAGAGTGTAGGTGTGTGGGTGTAGGTAGGGAGGAGGGTGTTGATGGTGTCAACACTGACCACGTGGAGTAAACTGTGTAAAGGACCAGTAAACAACCAGATTTACACATGGCCACAACACCCATCCACACTGGGAGGTGATGGGAAGGGCGGGGGGGATGTAGGATCGTCATGGGGGTGCCAGCAGTGAGGAAGGAGCTGATAGGGAGGAAGGGTGGGATGGTGATGGATGGAAAGGGTGGTCACGGAAGAGGGTGGTGTGAGGTGGAGATGTTTAAGGAGGAGAGGGTGTAACACAACAGTTCACGGACAGCATGAAGCCACTCGCCTGACGTGGTTGTCAGAGAGATTTGATGGGGATCGATTGATAGGGGGAAAAGGAATTAGCTCGAGGTGATGAAAGGGCAGAACCTGGATAGTCTACTTTTAAGAGAATGGCTGGATATCGTAGATGGAGGAATAGCCACACTGGAAGGGAGGCTCCTGGCTTAAGGGGAGTGAAGTGAGTGAGACAGAAGCAGGGAGGGGTCAGGGTAGAAGGTGGCTTTAGAGATCTTCCATAATTTTATCCCAAGTCAGAGATGATTGAACTACTGTCCAAGAAGGCGAACCAAGCCTGCGAGAAACAGGTTGATTTTTGTAAACAAGTTGGTGGTAGTGTCAGTGTATTGTATACCGTTGTATACATTATACATAAACATTCTCACATACACAAACGAAACATAATGTATCAAGAAAGAATGCAGTAGCTTTCACAACTCAGATTAAGTTAGGTGGTGCAGCAGTGTGTGTGGGGGGGGGGGGAGGGGGGCACGCCCGTCAAGTGGTCTCGTATTAGCCAAAGATGAGAGTTGTCAGTAATATTTTTACGAGAGCAAGGAAACCAAACCTTAGTCAACACTGGTGAAAGACACAGCCAGCGGCGACGTTCGCGGTAAACATTATCTGAAGTTGTAAACATTTCACCTCGAAAGGGTGTGTGTGTACGATAATTGTTCTTATTTATGTTGTCGCCCGTCTCTTAGCTGTAAGTTTGAATATGAACACATTATTCATAAATTAACTTTCACGTTGAAGAGTGATCCAGAACTGCATTGAGGTTCAGCACACACTCGCGAATTGAGTTAATCTTCAAGTCCACAGGTAACCTTCACATGAATTTTGGTCTATCGGGCAACCAATCGGAGAGCTCCACGAAACAGAGCGTCATGGCCTAGTACGTCATCCACTAGGTAAGTCTTCCTCAGATCACCAACTATTGCCGTCACCAAGAGTTCGGTGTAGCCCCTAACAACCCTTTCACACAGCTACTTAAGTGAATGATGAAATGATAGTTATGGTATCGTTTATGAGGGTGTGCAGTAGTTAGTCTTTACTATTCTTGAAGAGGAGGAACGCTACGAGATCGGTACATTAGTTGAGCTTAGCGTTGTGATGGTGAGTGTCTTAGGACATATCCCGGCCTATTATTTATAAATGATGCGGCAGGATGTTGCCCTACCCAGTAAGCAGAGTGGAGGCTGCCAGATAAATATTATTCTCTTATGGGCTTTTTCATCCCCCTTGTTTATGGTGGAGAACGTGTGGCCACTGTGAGGGAGAGCCACGTCTGCTGCCTACTACTGTGCCACCTGCCCCCTCCGCTCACTACCACACTTTGTATTTTTAGGCACTATTTTTTAAGGGTATTTTTTTGTGCTAGGATGTGTGATACAGGCTAAGTTATCCCGGTTTCCGTCTTATATGTTTATTATAAACATCTAGCTAAAAAAAATTTGGGTGGGGATCACCAGAAGATTAGCGCCCTAACTTAATTCACCTGATGATTAACTTGAGGGTGGGTGATCTTGGGAGGAATAAGCTGCTAATTTTCAGTTGATTCACTTTTTTTTAATTAATTCCTTGGTTTAACTTCAATGCTTCACAGGCAGGAGTTCACTCAGTCGTATCTTTGTGAACTTACTCGATCATATAAAGTTTCAGGTGATGACAAATTCCCTGTCGCTGATGAACCACTTCATAAAGGTAGGAGTAGTCAAGAACGTGTCTCGAGACGCGAGGTAACACAACTTGCCGTGTACCTTCGCTGTTGTGTTGTTGCCGCCGCTTGTGTTGAGGACCCACGGAAATATCCCTCCGTCTCCGTGTACCAGATATCTCCAGAAATGTATATCGAAAGCAGATTGTATTTTGTATTCAACGAGACGCTTGAACTGAGGGATGGCTCGAGCTTAGATTTAGATGTGAGGTTCCGACGGGACAGATCTAGCGTGTGTGGCGGGGAGGGGGGAGGTTGGTGAGTGTGAGGGAGAGTGTTGGCGTGGGGAAGGTGTTGGTGTGAGTGTGGGGCATGTGGTGAGTAGGGAGGTTGGTGAGTGTGTTGATGTGTGTGAGGATCCTTTGGTGTGTGGGGTTGCTGGGGGGACTCACAACAGGTAACAAATAGCAGTGTCACCAGGCCGCACCTGGGGACGACTCGGGTCAGGCGACTGGTCGTTAAGTGATACAAGTGATAATGGGAAGAGTGGGGGGTGAGAGGGAGAGAGAACGTAGGAGGAGAAAAAGGAATCGGGGGGGAAGAACGTTTGAAAGAGAAATGGGGAATAGGGTGAGATGGAGAAGGGGAGGGAGTTGGATGACATGCACTGAGAGAGATAGGGAGGAGGAGGAATAAAGGGTAACAAAAATAAAGAGAGGGATGAATAGGAGGAATAGGATTGTATACTAAAGAGGGGGGTAGATGTTGTTATATAAGCAGACGGACAGACAGACGGCCAGGGGGACAGGAACAATAAGGAAAAGGGTGATTGAGATACGTGGACCACAAGGAGATTAAAATGACGAGTGATGAAACTAACACAACGACGGAGAAGTGAAGGCAGAGAATAGTGGGGGAGGAGGAGGAGAGAGAATTAGATCATAAATATTGTAATAATTGCAAGAGAGAGTGAGAGAAAGATAATTACTCTGACAAAGAAAATTACTTAATAGAGAGAAAGAACTAATCTGACAGAATGAGTGAGAGAGAGAAGAAATAATGAATCAAATATGAGAGAGACAGAATTCGACTGAAATATCAAAGGTTGATTAGAAAAAGAGTGAAAGAATTGACAAGAGAGAGAGAGGGGAGAGTGAGCCGTGTCGTGTCGCCGCTACACACACACACACACACACACACACACACTTGAAAAACAAGAGAGGGAGACCGTGGCTAGCTAACACCTGCTATATATAACTACGGTCAAAGTTCATATTGTCGTCTCCAGAAATAAAAGACGAATTACTCTGAACTCTTCAACACATGTATTTTAACTTGGAAATTTTTTGAATGCTGTGTGTAATAATAATAATAATAATGATATCTGATAATGATAATAATAATAATAATAATAATAGTTGTAATATTAATAATAAGAATAATACCTGATAATTTTGTTAATGATAAGCATACAAATAATAATGATAATGATGAATGTTAATAACACTGGTAATGATTATGATGACAGTGGCTATATATCTTAGTTAAAGTGGTTACTATTACTGTTGGTAGTATGGTGAGGGACGCAAGCTGTATGGTGCTAATGTGGGTGTAGTGAGTAGGTATAGGGGGAAGAGGTGACCACCGTGGAAACCCAACGACTACACCGGCCGACGAAGGCAATGCCTGATGGACAGGCTACTAAGGAGAAACCCAACAAACTGGGCTATCAGCAGTCCATTGCAACTCTCCCTCTCCCCAGTCGTTGCAACACTTGCACCACTGGATCAGGAAAAGGGAGAGCCAAGATGTGAGGTTCCAGCCTGCGCTCCTGCCTCACCACATAAGTCAACTCACGCGCAGCCATCATCCAGTTCATCATACCTCTCATCATCATCAAAACCCCTATACCCCCAAAAGTCCTATGGCGACGGGCGAGTGGCGACGGGGACAGGCAGAGATGACTACCGGGAGTCTCTAGTCACAACTCTGCACATGGGCGGCACAGATAAGATGGTCGTTTATGCACTGGGTTCTAGGCAACAATGCAATCCGGTCCTGTCTGTGCGACTGAGCAACCCTTTTGGGGAGCCACTCTGCTCACCCCACATGGGTAGGGGGCTAGAAAAGGTGCCCTAAACATAGCCTGCCTAAGAACCCAACCTGACTGGGCAACAGCACCCATTAAGGTCATCCTATTGCAGTCGAAAACACAGTCAAAATCACAGATCCAAACAAAAACAAACCATACAACCTCTTATGGTCGCTGCATGGAATGTCTGGACCCTTCTGGATACTGGCACAAATGAGCATCCTGAAAGAAGAACTGCCATTGTGGCAAAAGAGCTGGCTAGGTATAATATCGACATAGCAGCCATCAGTGAGTCCTGACTCCCAGATGAGGGCCAACTCACAGAACGGGGGTCCGGCTAAACCTTCTGGAAGGGTAAGCCTACTGCAGAGAGAACCCGTATTTATGGAGTTGGCTTTGCCATCCGCCAATGCATCTTACATAGGCTAATTGAAATGCCTAATAGGATCAACGAACGTCTCATGACGCTTCGAGTCCCACAGAATCACTCATTTCATGCCTTTTTCATCAGTGCATGCGCCCCACAACACTGGATGCAGAGGATGACATCAAAGAGGCCTTTTACGCCGACCTTGACAGAGTGCTGACCTCTATTCCGAGAGAAGACAAGGTTGTGCTCCTTGGCGACTTCAATGCCAGAGATGCTAACATTTGGCAGGGAACCATAGGGAGAAATGGACTAGGCAAGTGTAATGCCAACGGCCTACTCCTCCTTAGCAAGTGTGCTGCACACAACCTCACTATCACCAATACCTTGTTCAGGCAGGCCGACAAGTTCAAGGGTTCGTGACAACACCCATAATCCAAACACTGGCATCTTATTGACTACATCATTGTCAGAGAAAGAGATCGCCAAGATGTCCCCATCACCCGTGCCATGCGTGGCTCAGACCACTGTGACTGATCATCGACTTGTCAGAGCCAAGCTCTCACTTCACGTCGCCCCAAAATGGCGAAGGCAGCAAGCCTCCAGAAAAAGATTTAATACTAAGTGTCTGGAGGACCCAGCAGTAGCACATGCTTTCAGAGCAGCTCGAACATGGGCTTATAAACAACCCAACAGCAAACAACGCGAATCCCAGTGCCGAATGGGATACTCTCAACACTGTTATGACAAAAACCTGCATAAACCTGCAGAGAGACCCTCGGCCAGATCAAAAGAATACACCAGGACTTGTTTGACAAAAATGACCCGGCAATCAAAGTACTCAACGATGATAAACATACTGCTTTTACTGACTGGCAGAACAACCTTCAGTCTCGGACCAAAGCTGATACCTTCCGCAAGAAAAAAGCGGCTGGCCCAGCGGGAACTTCGCATTCTAAAGAATGATTGGCTTAAAAATAAAGCAGGTGAAATACAAAAACATGCAGAGTAGCACAAGATGCGCGAATTTTTCAATTCCATTAAAATATTTTATGGGCCAACCACTCGTAGCGCAGCCCCCCTCCGCTCATCTGACGGTATCTTCATAATTAAAGACGATAAAGGCCTCCTTCATCGCTGGAAAGAGCACTACCATTCATGGCTCAACCGAAACACCAATGTGGATTTCCTGACTACCCAGCAGGTCCCTCAACAGCTAGAGCTGACCCACCTCAGCTATCCTCCATCCCTGAATGAGGTAACTACTGCTATCAAACAGATGAAAAATAACAAAGCCTCAGGGCCTGATGGAATCCCAGCCGAGGTGTATAAGGTAGGAGGACCTCTGCTTACCAACCGTCTCCACTCTTTCCTGGAGAATATTTGGGAAAAGGAGGAAATGCCCCAAGCTCTTAAGGATGCTTCCATTGTCAATATTTATAAGAACAAAGGAGACCGGTCAGACTGTGGCAACTACCGTGGGTTCTTGCTGCTCTTTGTAGATGGCAAGATTATCGCCTGAGTCCTCCTAAACAGACTCCTTCCTGAGGCAGAAAACTTCCTCCCAGTATCTCAATGTGGTTTTAGACCATAACGTGGCACCACTGACATGATCTTTGCTGCCTGCCAGATACAGGAAAAGTGCAGAGAACAGAGTCGTGAACTATACGTGGCTTTCATCGACCTAACCAAGGCCTTCTACTCGGTCAACAGGGAACCCTCTGGTGGACCCTCAGCCGTTTTGGCTGCCTATCATAATTCATTGCCATTGTGAGGCAACGGCTTGATGGCATGAACGGCAGTGTCTTGCACAACGGAGCCCAGTCTAAGTTCTTCCCCATCCAAACGGGTTAAACAAGGGTGTGAACTGGCACCAACTCTCTTTTCCATTTTCTTGGCTGCCTTCCTTACTCGTGCCAGTGCCAATTTAGCCGGCGGGGTGGACATCGAGTACCGGGTGAAGGGGGGCCTTTTCAACTTAAGATGACTCCGGGCAAAAACAAAGGTGTTGGCAGCTTCCATTACTGAACTTCAGTATGCAGACGACCTCAACCTTGTTGCTCACACTGAACATGACCTACAGGAGATCCTAACACCTACGCAGATGCGTATGCGCATTTCAGCCTTGAGGTGAATGTACATAATGTAGGTTATGTATATAAGCTACTGTGCCGAGTAGCAACCCTGTACATAAGCTACTGTGCCGAGTAGTATTTATATATATTATCACGTGGCAACACTGCACGTGTTATGTGGCAACATTGCCCCGAGGCTGCCATATGGCAAGGCGCCTCAGTCTGACTGTGTGAGCTGTGCATGGCACATGCTGGTCACCGCTTGTATTTCTCTCATCCACAATAAACGAACTCAGTGTTACTCAGTGTTTCCCTAGCCATCACTGCATTCTCCAGGGCACACTAGTAACCTTCACATAAGACTCGGATTATCTTTCAACCTGCCCCAGGCTCAGACACACCTCCACCATCCATCCAGTTTAACGGTACTACCCTCTCTAATATTACCCACTTTCGGTATCTGGGCTCCCACCTGTCCACCACCACAGACATCGATGAAGAAATTCAGCACTGGATCAGATGTGCATATCAACCCTTTGGCGGACTCCGAAATCGTGTCTCCAGCTGTAGGGAGCTGAAATTATCTACAAAGCTGCATGTATATCAAGCAGTGGTCCTCCCCACCCTGCTATATGGCAGTGAGACATGGGTCACATACAGGAAGCACCTCAAAGCACTTGAAAACTTTCATCAACGTAGTCTACGTTCCATCCTCCGAGTTTGCTGGGAAGACAAGAACAAATGCCGGTGTTCTTGCTGACACCAACTTTAGGGGCATCGAGGCTATCATTATCCATGAACAGCTATGCTGGACTGACCATGTTACCCGCATGGACGACAGTCACCTAACGAATAGTAACGCCGGCGGGCAATTGAAAAGGTATAAGGATAGTCTTAAGATGAACCTGAAAAAGTGCCAAATCGACCCCCTCACCTGCGAGTCGATTACTCCGCATCGTAACGCTTGGAGGAGCATCTCACGAGAAGGTGCCAATACTTTCGAGTTAGCCCGACTGCAAACCGAGGCAGACAAGCGCCAACGCCGGAAAGACGCTGCCACCTTCCCTCCCGCACTAGATGCAGCCCTCCACATTTGCAACGAATGTGGACGACCCTGTGGGTCCCGTATCGGCCTCTTTAGTCACCTCAAAACTCACCAACCTAGGTGACATCCCTAATAACTCATATCATTGTACCATAGCTGGATGATCGTCATGCTCGATTCCGAGTGACAGCAAAGTAGTAGTAGTAGTAGTGAGTAGGTTGTTGACTGGTGTGGTGAGTGTGGTAAAGTGAATAGTACTCGTAGATTTACTGACTGATCTGTCAAGTGAGAGTCATTTTGGGTATTATTTTGAGATGAGAATTACTGAGATTTTTTATACGCTTATGGTGGTAATGAAATCGTTTACTGTTCAGAATTTCCCGAAAAAAGAAAGTAGATAGAAAATTGTCTTATCGAACACAATGACCACAACTAAGCCAACACCAAGACCGACCACCCCCAGCTAGCACAGTGGCCTAGTGAAGACAAAGGACACACACACACAGTGAACTCGAGACCAATAAGGCCAGAGTCTGAGACCACAACTGACGGAGCCAAAGAGGCAACTGACCACACAACACAGTAGCACAGTGACTGGGCGAGGGCAAAAAACAGGCCAAGACAAGAAGAGACCGCGCTTCATCAAAGACTAAATCAGAGAACCGAACCGCTGATCACGAAGCACTGAGCCGGAGACCACAACACATGAAGGCGTTTATCACCTTTACAGCCTCTAATAGACAAATTGTTAATTCAGGAGCACCTTACCTGGCGGCTCCTGATCTCCCCCACCTCTCTCTGACCGTTTTGGTTACACATACACCACAGGGTAGTTAGCTTGTTTGACACCCTTAATTGGTGGTTCTCGGGGGTAGTTCTAATGATGTTTGGTGTGTATGTGTGGTCCCTTAATTGGTGTTTCACGGAAGATAGGTCTGATGGTTGCTTGTTTGGCGCTAATTGGTGGATCTAGGGATGGCAGTGTGATGTTAGAATTGTTCTGTCCCTAATTGGCCCTTAATTGGTTATTTGTTTCGTCTCCCAGTTTATGGGTCTCAGTGTATTTTCGTTCGTCTTATGTCTCTTGTTTGTTAAGTGGATAAGTCTAATTCACGTTATATTGATCACAATCTATTTATACTCTGAACATATGTGTATTTGGGGCATACACACACACACATACATGACATGCATATACACACACACACACACACACACACACACACACATATATGCACATACACACACATACATGCATATACACACACACATACATGCATATATACATACACACATACATGCATATACACACACACACACACACACATATATGCACATACACACACATACATGCATATACACACACACACACACACACACACACACACACACACACACAGTAAATATTTTTTCCGTGGCCTCGCTGAATTTATACTGCTCTAGGATACATTCGAACGTACAGAATTTTGCTCTCCAATCAGCAACTGTCAGAAGCCTCGGCGAATCTTGTTAATATTTTGTACAGGGATACATACATATATAACGCCCTACTCCCATATATCTCTGCTGTGTTTCAGAATATTGATGGAATTTACGTCCCTTTACCAGGCCTAAGTTATGATGCAGGGGTCACATTCACAAAGATTCCTACGGTGAAGATTCCTCGTAAGCAAAGATGTGTAAATAAATCGAACTGGTTTACACAAGTTAAGGCACCAATTTAAATTTCAAAGCCAGCATAAAAATTTCTCTGCGACTTTACATTGTTCAGAGACATTCACTTAACAATTGTTACGAAATTAAGGAAATTTTATCGTTTGACTGATCCTGAAGGAGTGCGGTGGCTGAGAGGATACAAGAGCTCGTCTTCTGCCTTAATGGCCGCTGTTTCTCACTCAGGGCATCCCCAGTTCACCCAACTATAGGTGGGTATCTAGTTTTACTGCTGGGAAAAATTAAGGGCGTCGAGTGCAGTACCTTTTCACACCGCATCCTTTTGTGCGGGAGGTTTAATATCAAATTTTCTGTATCCACATTGCCGCTAACTGGACCTGAGTGAACGTATCTAGTGAAGGGTGAGCCACAATGTATATATTTTTTTTGTGTGCTTTAACTCAATCATTCAGTTACATCCCTACGTCTTCAGTTACGAGGAATTTTCACCGTATGTGTATCCCCGTCTCAGTCTTGTCATTAAGGGAGCGTTTCACCATGTAAAGTAATCGTCAGGTTCTTACATACCGTAACCCAGCGTAATATTACTACGACTAATGGCACAGCTCATTAGTTCTCTAGAGTTAATCAGACAGTAAATGACACTTTCTGTAGCAGATCGTAGCTCGCCTGGAGGTGTATACGACTCTTAGTTGATGTAATGTGATGTTAGACATTAATGTGAAATAAATGAGGTGTTGAGCCGCGAGTTTTGGACATGTTGACCCAAGTATTGGTGAGGAACTCTGAAAATTACCTTGCCTAAAATGTTCGTTAAAATGACTGATTATTGTTATTTTGGGTTACGAGGAATATATATATATATATATATATATATATATATATATATATATATATATATATATATATATATATATATATATATATATATATATATATATATAATTTTTTTTTTTTGTGAAGTTAACTGACCGTGAGTAGAATTAGGTGTGTGAGCGTAGGATGTGGGCACGGTATATGTACTGCAGAATTATACATAGAATTTAAATGTTGAGTCTATTGTATGATTTGATTGTGTTGGAATATTATATAAGATTTAAAATTTGGATTGCATGACTTATTTATGCTAGATTTTTAGATCAATACCAAATGTATCTACATTCTTGTTTTGCTCTGATGGAAATTTCGTAGCTGTTGGAGAGCCCACACTACATAACACTGTTCCGTTATTACACATTTATTCCTAATTAACTGTCTAAAGGGTGAAAATTGTAACAGGAGTACCAGCGCATACAGGTCTCCGTGGAACTGGCTGGGTAGCACAGGTGTAGCGAGGAGGCAGGGAGCGGGAGGAGCAGACGGCATAATTCAGTATTAGTTTAAATGTCAGTGTTTGGGATGCTAGAGCTTAGCCGGATGTTAACTGCCATCTCTCTCTCTCTCTCTCCTGGGGTCACACTCAGAATGTTTCCTTATCTTCTCTCTTTTCTTTGTTTTTTTCCTGTTTCATTCTCTTTCTACTGTACTTTTTGTAGATTTCTGCTGATTTTTTTTTGTTTGTGCTTCATTTCGTTAATTATGATTTTGGGGGCTTCCTCGTTGTTGTTCTCTCAATTCACTCCTCCTCCTCCTTGTTTTTAACACATCTGCCTTGTAACCTTTATCTAATCATCCTATCATCTTTATTATCGTTTAATTTTCCTTTCACCATAATTATTAGTCATTATTTATATTATCATAATCATCAAATCAATTTTATCTCTAGTTATCAAAACTTGGTCACATTCATCATCAAATCATCCGTTCGTCATAACGGTCATCAAATCGTTTTGTCGTCATACCCATCATAATTATAATTTCGTTCTTATCATAACATGATTATGCTCATTATCCCTTCACCCTCCTCCCGGCTTGGTAAAGGGGGCAGCAGCAACTGTTGGAGCCAGTGTTGAATCTAACGAGGCTGTGACCGCCCCGCCCCAGCGCCCAGGCTACGCAGGCCCTGGGTCTAAAATATTCACTGAAATCTGTCGAGACCAAATGTCACGCACTCTCGAGACCCCTCCTGTTGGGCGCAAGACAAAACTATTCAGGTGGAGTCTGTACGGCTCAAGAATGCCATGGCTTTTATCCCGGCTAATGATCCTTATGGTGGGTTCTCGCCTGTCTCCCTCTGATCAGATAGCTTTATAAATGTCAGAGGAGTTCTACCTGCGGCCGCCATCTTGGAGCGGAAGTGACGTAAGCTGTGACGTCACGTGAATATTTCAGTGGTTAACCTCCCCACCAGCGCTGGGGCTGACTGCCTGGCTGTGTTAGACGGCTTAGTTTACTCTGGGCGTCGGGACGATGAACAACTACCTCATTGCTGTTTTTGAATTTTGTTGAAGAGCTTTGAAAAGAGAATTATTTTTTCTCCCCTCATTGTTAAAGGTGAACATGTGACGCAAGATGAAATGCTGTTTAATGAAGTTCAAAGAGACATTCTGGCGACGCTGCTAGAAAATGGATCTGTAGACAAGTTCAGCCACTCTCAGAAAATGGAAGCGTAGACGGATTTTTGTGAAAGGTGGGCCTAGCACTACAGTTTTGAGAGGTGAGGTGTAACATTGGTGTGTGTGTGTGTGTGTGTGTGTGTGAAAGAGTACACTTTTTTCACATGTTTTGTAAGTACACACGACTTTCCAGTTAGGAGCGTGAAGGATTGGCATCCTACGTAAGGTTGGCCCCTCTTAGCCCAGAGTCTGTAACATGGGAAAGGGAAGTCGTGGCTTTCTCTCCTGTTGAAACTTGCAGGACCGCTTAAGGTCATCCAGATTGCAAACCATATAAACGGCAATCCATCCACCCAGCAAATTATGTAAACATGACCCATGCAAACGGCAAGTTGTGTATATAGCATGACATCTAACCAGCAAGTCCTCCAGTCAGCAAGCCGTGTCAACAGCAAGCCATCCAGTCAACAAGCCGTGTCAACAGCAAGCCATCCAGTCAACAAGCCGTGTCAACAGCAAGCCATCCAGTCAACAAGCCGTGTCAACAGCAAGCCATCTAGTCAGCAAGCCGTGTCAACAGGAAGCCATCCAGTCAGCAAGCCTTGTCAACAGGAAGCCATCCAGTCACAAGCCGTGTCAACAGCAAGCCATCCAGTCCAAGCCGTGTCAACAGCAAGCCATCCAGTCAACAAGCCGTGTCAACAGCAAGCCATCTAGTCAGCAAGCCGTGTCAACAGGAAGCCATCCAGTCAGCAAGCCTTGTCAACAGGAAGCCATCCAGTCAGCAAGCCGTGTCAACAGGAAGCCATCCAGTCAGCAAGCCTTGTCAACAGGAAGCCATCCAGTCAATAACGCCTTGTCAATATCAAGCCATCCAGTCAGCAAGCCTTGTCAACAGGAAGCCATCCAGTCAGCAAGACGTGTCAACAGGAAGCCATCCAGTCAGCAAGCCATGCAGCCAGAATGCCAGCCAATCCGCCGGTTGTCATCCAGCCAATCAACCAGCCAGCCAACTAATCCGTTAATCAGCCAGCATTACAACCACTCACAGTCTCTGCCGCCCTGCATTAAACTTACTAAAGATGAAACACAATATAATTTGGCGAATACTGCAGTAAATTAATGCTCATCTGTGGTGAAAAAGGCTGAGTACTGTAGCCAGGGACAGCGCATATGGTTGCTTTATTTAACGAGGTCGTCTTTTTGGCGCCTTGAACTGGGTTTTATAAGTTAGGTTAGAAGTCTGTGTCTCCAAGGGACGCCATATATACGAGGGCGCTGCAACACTCGGCATCGGCTAACTTTGCAAATTCCGGCTTAAGCCTTGTCAGCTTTGCGAATTAATATATATATTTATTTTTTTCACTGTTCAATTTCCATATTCCAATTTTGTAAGCTTATGGAAATAATGATAACTGTTAAAAAACCCACAAGCGGCTGTCAATGGAGGAAAATACAGCTTAACGGAAAAGAACACGCTTTTTCTTTACTTGCTCTAAACTACTGGGAAGGTTCTGACTTATCTGCATGTCAGGAAGTGTTTTACTTCCACAGTTGGGTTTCAGGTTGTTATATCGTTGAGTAATTTATGTATCGCCTTCCTACTCCAAAACTGGTTTACACTGACATCTGAAATATCATATTACTTTAGTATACAACACAGGGGGTCATCTAGTCCGTCAACAGTACTGGTCTCTGGTTGGTGGATCACCCTGTACACTACGACATGTGGCGGACTTTCATGCTATTGATAAAATATTTCCATAAATTTGTATTAACTTAATTAAAATTATCCATGCAAATGCTCACAATGCCTATTTATTAAAAAATAAAATAACAAATTAAAGATTAGCTTACTGAGACTTTGTTTATAATGTAAATAAAAAATTAACGTGTATTGAGAATTTGTTTATAGTGAACTCAAGTCAGAAAAAGAAAATTTTAGATGAACTGCGTAAGCCATTAAGTCAAGTATTTAATTGACTATTCCCACCCATCCTGAAAAATTGAAGTAGTAATTACTTCTTCAACAGGTAATTAACGTCGTAAGTAAGGTTTTTTGCCGCTTCTCATTAGTGAGCATTTTGGTTTACGAAATTAAAAAAAAAATATTCATGCGATAGTTAAGAAAATATACTCGCTTGGTTATAAATAAAAAAATATATAAATATTGGCTTGATAGTAAAGAAAAAATTTACTCGTTTGTGTAGAAAACGTACCCTGTACTCCCTTGATTCTGAAGAAAACCAATACTTCATCGTGAGTTTTCAGTTTACTGTTGATGACGAGATATTGACCCTCTCATTATCACTTGCCCTCATGATTATATGCCCTCAGTATCACATGCCCTCATCACATGCTCTCAGTATCACTTGCCCTCATTATCACATGCCCTCATCACATGCTCTCAGTATCACTTGCCCTCATCACATGCTCTCAGTATCACTTGCCCTCATTATCACATGCCCTCATTATCACATGCCCTCAGTATCACATGCTCTCAGTATCACTTGCCCTCATCACATACCTCAGCATCACACACCCTCACATCACATGCCCCCACACACACATGCCCTCATCGCATGCCTTCATTATCACATGCCCCAGCACACTTGCCCACATCACATGCCCCCACATCACATGCCCTCAGCATCACATGCCCTCAGCATCACATGCCTCAGTATCACTTGCATCACATGCCTCACATCACATGCCCTCAGCATCACATGCCCCCATTATCACATGCCCTCAGTATCACATGCCCCCATCACTTTGCCCTCATTATCACTGCCCCTCACATCACATGCCCCTCATTATCACATGCCCTGCATCACACATGCATCACCCTCAGTATCACTTGCCCTCATTATCACATGCCCTCATTATCACATGCCCTCAGTATCACATGCCCTCAGTATCACATGCCCTCATTATCACATGCCCTCATTATCACATGCCCTCATTATCACATGCCCCCATTATCACATGCCCTCATTATCACATGCCCTCATTACAGGAATTTACAACGAATACATAAACCTTGACATTCGAATGCCAATTCATTACTTCCGGTAACTTGAAGTCGCGTCTAAAAGATTCAGTTAATTTATTTATTTTTTATGGGTGTCACTAGTTATTCTTTTCATGAGTATTAATGTTTTGTCGTTGTTGTTGTTGCTGTCAGTTAAATTATTTGTCTGTGTAAAATTTATATAAAAAAAAATTCTGCATAGATGGTAGTAGGTAGTAGGCTGCTATCAAACAGGGAGGTACTACCTCCTGGGAAGATATTGGAAGCTTAATGTGTTGTCTAATGGTAGACCCTGCTGCCATATGGCATCACGAAATTGTGACCAAGTCCCTGGTTGCTGATCTGACTTTCTGCCTCATTTACACACACTTGCAGGGTCTCAATTGTTTCTCTTACTTTGACAACACAACATACATATATTGTTTTTCACTATTGATCTTTTTTATGGCTCTTTATTATTATTATTATTATTATTATTATTATTATTATTATTATTATTATTACAGTGTTGTTATTGTTATTATTATCATTATTATTTAATTTTATTTTAATTTTGTATTTTTTTATAAATTTTATTTGCTATGAATTATTATTATTATTATTATTATTATTATTATTATTATTATTATTATTATTATTATTATTACAGTGTTGTTATTGTTATTATTATCATTATTATTTAATTTTATTTTAATTTTGTATTTTTTTATAAATTTTATTTGCTATGAATTATTATTATTATTATTATTATTATTATTATTATTATTATTATTATTATTATTATTATTATTATTATTATTATTATTATTATTATTATTATATTTTCGCCCCCAGGCCCCGATGTGGGTCAGTGACCTGTGCCCGGGTGGGCCAATATTTCCCGTAAAAAAAAATCATTGGCAGTAGTAACATAATTAGTGATGAAGATGATGGCAAAGTTAATAAATAGCCTTACTGATGAGGAGTACCACCACTCGCCATACCATACCACTACCACTGACAATACCATAATACCACCACACACCATGCTACAGAACCACCACTCACCACACCACCACTACTCACCACACCACCACTACTCACCACACCACCACTACTCACCACACCACCACTACTCACCTCACCACCACTACTCACCACACCACCACTACTCACCACACCACCACTACCACCACAACCACCACCACCACCCAACCACCACCACACCACCACACCCCACCACACCACCAGCACCACCACACCACCACCACCACACCACACCACCACCACACCACCACCACCACCACACCACCACCACTCACCACACCACACCACCACCACACCACCACTACTCACACCACCACCACTCACCACCACCACCACCACCACTCCACTCACCACACCACCAGCACTCAGCACACCACCACTACTCACCACACCACCACTACTCACCACACCACCACTACTCACCACACCACCACTACTCACCTCACCACCACTACTCACCACACCACCACTACTCACCACACCACCACCACTCACCACACCACTAACCACACCACCACTCACCATACCGCAGTAGTCCTATCTATAAAGAGCTCTATGGGGGTCTTCAGTACCATAGTGTTACAGTTCACCGTCAGTGGAGCATGTTCGTGCCCTCCGTCAGATCCCAGTGAACTGTAGATCCTGCCACCCTACGGTTCACTCTCCCTTAAAACCTTGCACCCATCAGTAGACTTCAATCTCTTCCCGCCTTTGAAGTGCCAGGGAAGGGTTGGTGGACCCTCTCAAGAGCGCAGGTCGCCCGTGCTATGAATTCTGAGGGAAATAAAGAGGCTGATTTGAATACCGTGGACTTAAAACGGGGTTACTCTCATCTGCGCCCCACGATGGCAGGGCGTCTGGGGAGGGGGTGTTGTTCTCCCCTGCACCAAGTAACGCCATGGTTGCTCTGCCCTCCTGCCTCTTGCCTCTCCTAGTGTAGAGAGGATGGATATTTCGTAAAATCGTCATAGAAGTTTGTTGGTTTAGTATAATAGTAGACGCAACTAAGGACAGCTCAAGAAAGATATTAAAAGCTCATCTCCGCTGTGGTTCTTGATAAGTTCCTTTTGAGAGTGACGGTCGGGATTCACTCAGATTCTTAAAGATTATTTTGTTTGACTTGATGTTAAGGAAACATATGTAATTAAGGTAAAGTCTTAGTGTTAGGCTGACAGCGTTTTCATGTCAATTATATAATGATTTAGCTTAAATAAACCAGTTAGGTGTGTTCCCTATATACATCACCAATATGCAAGAATATTTAGCGCAAGAACTTGACCCATTGTCTCGTGTTTAATGGTGGCATACTTGCTTTGTGTTTTTAGAGACTAGTGTAGGTTGTTTGTCATGTTTTGTTCCTAAGTTTGATTCGGTGACGAACTTATGGTTTAATATTTAGGTCAGCTGTATGTGTATGTGTGTTATGATGAAACACGTTTATGATTCATTTGTATCCCGCTGACATTATCTTTAAGTGGACACCTTAGAATTGCCTGTTTGTCTGTTTGTGTGTTTTTAGTTAAAGAAAACGTTTGGTTGACGGTCACTTGTTTCAGGTTGTGATTCTCTTTCGTGGCGAATTGTGGCTGGCAGAACTGATCTAGTAGTGGTAAACCAGGCTGAATATTAATTTAAAAGAACTAGACGTGAATGTGAAGCTGCCAAATTTTATCCATGTCTAATCAACTCAGAAAAAACATCGTTGTAAAGTAGACGTAACCTGAAGACTTGAAGAGTGTTTCATACCAGGATTTATTTATTCGAAGAAGCGAAGCACGTTAAAAAAAAGATCTGCAATTTGGTGTTATACAGTCTCTGCCCTTACATGTACTCGGCCACATTCATAAAGCCATACTTGGTGTCAACACCCAATTTGTCCTCACTAATGATTGGCCTTGAAGCAACACATGACGTCAGTGCACTTACCTGTCCTCAAGTTTGATAGAAATCTCAATGTTGAAACAGTTATGTCAACCGAACTGTAAACAAACTTGGAAATGCATTATGTTCAGCATTTTCAATCAACAAGAGTAAATATATTTTACTTGTATAATCAACTACGTGAATACGTTTTTAGCTTACATAATCAACTCTGATAAACAAATATTGTTAGCGCATTCATAAATTGATGTAGCAAACATATTTGGTATGCATACGCTACAGTCTCATGTTAGTGTAGGAAATAACAGTATGAAATAATAGATAGCGTTGCCATAATGTAATTTCTGGTGGCGTATGGACGTCTCTCCCTAGCTGGCAACTTCAGGCTTTATGAACACGAGAGTAGCAGGATGCAGTAGACTGCATCGCTGTATGTTTGTGCGCGCACGCTGGGCACTCCGTCCTTACAAGTCTCTTTAATGTCCCTCACTTTATCATGTATCTAACCTCTCGTCACAATACTTTCCATTCCATTATCCAACTTCTTTCACAGTCTATCCGCTTCTTTATTTCTACGCTCCACTTCCTAATTTACCTTTCTTTCCTGCATATATTATTTTCCAGCCTCGGGCACCGTCTCCATCTTCCTCATTCCTCCATCACTGCTGCCTCCCTGTGTGTCCTGGTGACAGACGCAGACTTGGCTGGTCTTATAACTTCCACCTAAAGAATTACTTAAAGAGTTTTTATTTTCATTATTCAACAGCTGGGGTGGGAAGGTTATGAGCGGGGATAATGAGAGGGACGGAAGAAGGGGTAGGTGAAGGGTGATGGGGAAGAGAGGGGTGTGTCCCAGAGGAAGAGTTAATAAAATATGGCCCTAAGTCCTGGCAAAAGAAACGTGATTTCATTGGGTCTGAATAGCGGAGCCGGAGTCCTGTGACGGATTGTTATGATGATACGGCATTATCCGTCACAACAGTTGTTTGTCACAGTGATGCGTGACAATGTTTCACCTATGTTACGTGGCACTTCCCTTATTGCTATGTGACACTTTCGTCAGATACGTGGCGTTGCCCTTACTGGTGTGTGGCGCTATTTCCTGTTAACATAATTTGTTGCACCAGGAGGGCGTGAACATTAAGGTATTGCACATGCCGGTATGGGTAATGAGAGGAAGTTATCGTCGTGGGCGCTGTTTACCACCTGGCCACCTCGGAATATTTTGTTAACTGGGAGGTGTTGTGGTGATGATGGGTACCGTAACCATGAGCTACACTGAGAAGTCTTCCGCAGGTTTTTGTAAAGGTGTAAATATTTTTTTCCCAGTGTGTTGTGGTCACTCATTAAGTGATCGTTAAGTGGATGTTATTTGTGATAGGGAAGTGGATGTTATAAAGTAATGGCTTTGTGGAAGTTATACAGCGATGGGGAAGCGGACGTTATTAAATGTGATAAAGTGGGTGTTGTATAAGTGCGTATTAAAGTACAAGTGTATCGAGTGGTATGGGGCGGAGGACTCAGCGCCGTATACAGTCAACTACTAAAGTCTGTTCGCCTCTCTCTCAGCCACGAACCCCGAAATTCAGACTCATGAATCCGAAGCATTTATGGACAGAATAATGTATCCGTCTACTGCTTTGGGTTCACGAGTCTGAATCTCGGGGTTCATAGTTCAGGGGGAGAGGCGAACGGACCTTAGTAGTTGACTGTGCCTTGAGTGGTATTATTCTACCCTGTCCTTTTGATGTAATAGTTTTAGTTGTCAATAAAATATTTAAATTTAAATTTCAATTGAGTGGTGTAGGGTGGTGGGAGGCACTAACCCACTGTCCCTGGTGTGTGGCCTCCACGTTGGTAATCTTGTTACAGCTTATCTTTGCGTTAGGTGTTACCTTTTAAATATAGTCATTCACCATGATGAATCTGTTATCAAAATATCGTCAGGAATAAAAGCTTTCGCTCTGAGTGACCTGGTGTGTTCCCTGGACGATGCGTAGAGGCCGCTGGATACAAATATGAATACCTTTAGTATGGCAAAAGTCGGTATTATCGATAAGAACGGAGGTAATCAACATTTGTGACTGAGACTGAGTAAATCATATATCCTCCTTGGTAACGTCCATATGACATTTGTGAGAATATTATGTTCCTTAACAGCATGGTTTTCTTATACTAGCAGTTCTTGTAGGTGTTTGTGGTACAGCGGTGGCGCACTTGCGTATCACCACTACGGTCGCGAGTTCGGGTCCCTGGGTTGGATTTGAGAAAGGTGTTATCCAGTGTGGTCTTACCAAACATCTCAAGGTTTCTCCAGGTACTCCGGTTTCCTCCTGCACTAACACTGAACAATGAAAGTCGTAACAAAGAACAGCCCGAACGGCGAGTAAGCTGATAAGTGGTGAAATGATAAATTAGAACAAAATTAAGAAGCACCCTTTGCGTACGTCATGTTTTGAAGTTGAGAGGTCTAGACAGAAGTTATGAATCAGCATGAAGAACTTGACGCTTTTGCAAAAGCGCTTGGAGATCATAAGGGGAAATCTCGACCGCGGTGCCTCTCTCAGCTAATGACAAAGCCGTCCTGCTATAGCTTCCACGGCCACATCTCAACTCTTGGCTTTCCTCGTTTACAACCAAAGACTACAAGCGTTGTATTCTTTATCACCCGGGTAATAGATTTAGATATGACATAAGAATAACTGGTTTGACCGACACACCTTCACTAACAGTGATTTTTGCTCGTCACTACCATGAGCTGTTTTACTTTGCTTGAGTCGGCGTCCTCGGGATCAGTGGTGAAGATTACACGGTCGGTCATTACAATGGCTGTACAGTCCAGCTCACCTGAGAGTATTGCGGTCAAGTGTTCATTTCCTGCACTTTGCTGCTGCCTGTTTCTGAAGACGTGTCAAGAAGGTGGCATCAAAACTGTTGATTGTATAGTTTGTGTGAGTTGTTGATTAGAAAGCAAGTGCAGGAGTGTGAAGGGAGAGGCACGCCGGCCAGCAGCGGCACCTGTGGCATGGGGGAGGAGTACTCAACAATTCATCACCTCGGGGGCTTCAAGCTGCTAGCGCTTTCCACGCCACTGAGGTCGCCTTGCTTGTCCGTGTGGCTCTGATGCCACCTCACTACTAGTACCACACCCCACTATCACTACTACAGCCCACTATCACTACTACAGCCCACTATCACTACTACAGCCCACTATCACTACTACAGCCCACTATCACTACTACAGCCCACTATCACTACCACACCTCACTATCACTACCACACCCCACTATCACTACTACAGCCCACTATCACTACTACGGCCCATACTATCACTACTACGGCCCACTATCCACTACCACACCCACTATCACTACCACACCCCACTATCGTTACTACCAGCCCACTATCACTACTACAGCCCCACTATCACTACCACCCACTATCCTTTCTTTACCCCACTATCACTACTACAGCCCACTATCACTACTATACCCCACTATCACACCACCACTATCACTACTACAGCCCACTATCACTACTACAACCCACTATCACTACTACAGCCCACACTATTTCTGACCACTATCACTACACCCCACTATCACTACTACACCCCACCACTATGCCCACTATCACTACTACCGGCCCACTATCATATTACACTATCTTTCTTTATTTACTATCACTACTACTACAGCCCACTATGCACCCACTCACTACAGCCCACTATCACTACTACAGCCCACCACTATCACTACTATCACCCCTCACTACACCCCACAATATCATCCTACCACACACCCACTATCACTACCACACCCCACTATCACTACTACAGCCCACTATCCTACTACATTACTATCACTATTACGGCCACTGCCACACCCCCACAGCCCACTGTCACTGCCATTATCACTGCCGCTATCACTCTGCGCACCCCACTATCACTCACTGCTACACTTTACTGTCACTGCTGTTATTTTCTACTGCACTATCACTGCTACATTTTTCTATGCTACTACTATCATCTGCCCCCACTATATACTATTCACTACTACATTATATCCTGCCACCTCCTATCCTCTTACATTACTACTACTATCACTGCGGCCCACATATCACTTTCTGCTCACTATCACTACGCTATATCGCTGCCATTATCACTGCACTGTCACTACGCTATCACTACTCACTCTGCATTTATATACTGCCCACTATCACTACTATCTTTCTACGCCCACTATCCTACTGCAACCACTATCACTACTACACTATCACTACTACACCCACTATCACTACTACACCACTATCACTACTGCAGCCCCCACTATCTGCACCACCCCACTATCACTACTACACTACCACACTACTACACCCCACTATCACTACCCCACACTGCATCACTGTACTATCACTCACTACACATTATCCGCTGCCGGCACCACTATCACTTTTCACCCACTACACATCGCCCCATCACTATCACTACTACATCACTTCTGCACTATCGCTGCGGCCCACTATCACTGCTACTTACTATCACTACTACAGCCCACTATCACTACTACAGCCCTATCACTACTACGCATACTCCCCACTATCACTCACCCCATATCACTACTGCCATCACTACTCCCACTGTCACTACCACACCACTATCTTTCACGTACTATCACTACTGCACTACACCCCACTATCACTACTACACCCACTATCACTGCTGCAACCCTTTCTACACCCCCACATCACCCACTATCACTACTACATCGCCCACTATCACTACTACAGCCCACTATCACTTACACTATCACTACTACAGCCCCACTATCATACCACACCCCACTATCACTACTACAGCCCACTATCACGACTACACCCCACTATCACTACTACAGCCCATTATCACTACTACAGCCCACTTACACTACTACACCCCACTATCACTACTACAACCCACTATCACTACTACAGCCCACTATCACTACTACACCCCACTACTACTACCACACCTGACTACCATTACCACACCCAACTACCACTACCACACCTGACTACCATTACCACACCCAACTACCACTACCACACCTGACTACCATTACCTCACCCAACTTCCACAATACTACCACACTACAACAACCACACTATAATCATCAACCCAGTACCACATCACATTACCATAAACATACCATCCCTACTACCATTACCTTACCACCACACCACAACAATGCTATCACCACCACCTTATTGTTTCTACCACACCACAACTATGCTATCACCACCACCATTACACTTCCAACGCCACCCCACTGCCTCGACCACACTACAACCACACTGTCACCACAACCGTACTGTCACTACCACCACGAGAATACTGTCACCACCACAACCATACTCTCGCTACCACCGCATCCATACTGTCACTACCAACCGCAACTATACTGTCACCACCGCAACCATACTGTCACCACCACAACCATACTGTCACCACCGCAACCATACTGTCACCACCACAACCATAATTTCTCCTCCGCCTCCACAATCACACTCACCGTCATCGTAACCATACTGTCGATACCACCACCACCACCACCACAATACCACCTAACTACACTACCACCATCACCTTACTCCCACCGCCACACCATCACCACTACACTATCACCAACACCTTACGACCACCGCCACACCACCACTACACCACCACCATCACCTTACTCCCACCGCCACACCATCACCACTACACTATCACCATTACCTTACCCCCACAGCCACGCCATCACCACTACACTACCACTATTACCTTACTCCCACCATCGCCACTACACTGCCACCATCACCTTACTACCACCGCACCATCACCACTACACTAGCACTACACTATCGCACCACACCATTATTGATGCAGTAGCTCTACACTACCACACTACCCTACCATCATACCACCACCCCTACAACCACTAGTACTGGTGGTGCTTGGTGTACGTCGCCAGTCTGGTTGTGAAAACGTTTTGGAGCTAGTGTAAACTCACTCCAAAAAGTATCGTAATTTGGGGTCCGATTAATTTCAAAATGAGCACCGCGACTCCTAATGTCTCGGTAGGGTTGTTAAAATCCTTCGTCCGTTGTCATATTGTCTCACACAAAATCGCAAAGATACTTTTTGGAGGGAGTGCTGTACAGTGAGAGACTGAAGTATCTCGGGTTTTTGAGGAATACGTCACAGAACAGTTGAGCCATTCAACACACACGTGTGTGGAGCCCATAAACAGTTGACAGGCTTGTGGAACCTTGGAAAGGGGTCGCTCGTGACACCATTCACTGTGTTGTGTAGGCAGGTGTCATTATATATTGGCCAAAGCTAGTAAGATACTTTATTCTCTCACTGTACATAGTGTTATTGTATAGCCGTTTTCCACCATCACACTGTCGATACATAGTGTAGGTATTATTGTGTGGGCGTGTTCCACTCTCACACTACCTATATATATATATATGTGTTAATGTGTGGGCGTGTTTCACTCTTACACTGCCCATATATAGATAAGGGCACTGATACACTTGCACAATTCCTGCTGTTATTGGTAAAACACTTCTTTACCATCATCTTGTTTATTGTGATTTATTGGTCAGTTGTGGCGCCTTTGCAGCTGAGTGAAGTCAGTTACCCGAGCAGTGAGCACTCCACACAACTTGGATCATGGTGGTGACAGGAGACAACCCTTTAAGGACGAGCAACACACAACATACCCAAGTAGAAATTATATTTTGTGGGTTTGTTCCTTGGAACCCCAGAATCCCATCAGGTCCGGCCCACCTACACCCTTCTGCTGCCACGTGTTGTACTGACCACTGTACCAAAATCACGCTAAAATACTGACGTAGCATGTATCGGAAGGATGGTGTCTTCCTTAATTAGGCATTTTAACAGATTAATAACAAGTTTACATACCGGTAATTCCATGGTACTGATTGCCTGCATGTGATAATCTAGATTATCACATGCTGATTTATCCTCGTGATAACTGCTGTCTGTTTATTTACAACATAATTCTATATATTTACAATAACAACCGTTGTAGGTTGCAATATTCCGCATAACATGTATTTTAACACACATTTCAAGATTGTTTTCAATCTTTGTGTCAGAAATTTGGCGCGTCTCTCCCACTCAAAGAGAATGGTACATCGTCCTCTCAACTCCGCAAGTCTGGATGGGGAAGTTGACTTGGAAATCCCAGTTTAAAACTTGGAGTGGAGAAACTTATTTGTTGCGCACAGGACCACGTTTTTAAATTCGGAATCGAGTTGTGGCACTGGGAATCAGATTTTGGCCCTCGGCGGGGTGCCTCTCAGACTCCTGCCTGGTGGCACTCCCGGGGGCCATTGTTAAGGGAGGTGAGTGTGCCAGGCAGGGCCAGGGGAGGGTACCGAGCCATGAGATGCGGACCAGCCGTCTAAGGTCATGCCTCCTCCCTCGCTCTTACTTCATCTTCTTCCCATTCACTCTCATTCATTTGACTGCTCCTAGTCATTCTTTCGCACATTATGAAATAATGCTGTTAACACCAATTTTCTTTCACATTTTAATTTATTTCCTCGCGTTCATTCCCTTTCTTTCGCCTTCCCTCTCCATCCATTCTACCAACTTCCTACTCAATATATATATATATATATATATACACACACACACACTAGCGGAATCGCCGCCCTCCGGGCGGCTATTTCGCTAGGCCACGGTAGGACGCCACCTTCCGGGAGGCTCAACATTGTCTCACTGTAGTGCATTAAGGTAGACCACATTTTTGGCTTTGCCATTAGCAGCAAGTATGTACAGATTTTTGCCAGTTCCCACTCTGGAGCATCCAACATAGAACTGTCCATGAGAGACGCAAGGAAACACCAGGTTTAGGCCAACCATCTTTAGGGACTGTCCCTGGCTTTTGTAGATGGTCATGGCAAAGCTCACTTTAACCGGGAACTGAAGTCGCTTGAACTCAAATGGCAGGTCAGTGGTGATGAGAGGTATCGTTGGTATTAAAACGTCCTCTCCTTTAGCATTTCCTGTCAGTAATGTAGCTTCCAGTACATGTGGCATCATGTTCTTCTTGTGAGCGACTCGTCTCTCATTTTGAGTATGATGTTTCGTTTCTCAAACTCTTGACCGACAATCAGGATGGCTACTTCATCAACTACAGGAGCATTGAATCTTCTTTCATGTTCTCCCTTAGGGGTCGTGTCTGCTTTGATCCTGACTTTGTCCTCGTCAGAAGGCATGTTTTCCAGGGCATTTTTAAATGACTGTACATACGTGTTGCGCTAATGCAGCATTTCTTGGATAGATAGGACAATGTCATGTCTGACACCTTGAATATTGCCACACCTGATAGTAGTCTGCTTTTCATGATCTCCCATGAAGTAGATTTGGAGGAACTTTGCCTGCTCATCTTCCAGTGGTAAGAGGGATCCTGCTTTGTGATAGACTTGACCCTGAACTTTGACTGTTGGTATGTATCCGTGCTCACGAACTACTCTGGTAGCTCCAAAGGATGTCATCTGGAAGCATGAACTGTAATTCAGTATATTTTCCAAGAAGTGTTTTGACTCTGGTGTTGTTCCCAGCATGAGAGTCTTCAATGGTTGTGGTGGTTTTTCCAAATTTGACAGTCGTACTTTCCCATGAGAGCAGCACAGTCCAGCAGATTCTCCTTTATACTTCTTTGCACCGCAGTGTTCACATTTCTTATCCATGTTGCCAATGACAACAGAGGGATACTTTTCATATTCTATCTCATTGCCATAGTTAAATGCTGCTCTTGCAAATGGATGCCACTGTGTATTCTTTTTTAGAATTCTGGATCCCTCAGCTCTCTGTCTATTAGCATTCAAACGAATTTCATGCGCTTGATCATTTTCAAGAGAAGGCCTTTCTGCTGTTTGCTATCTATCAGCATTAAGGCGGGATTCCCTTTCCTGATCTGTTTCCTGTGACTGACTGTCCGCTGTTCGCTTTCTGTTAGCATTAAGACGGGATTCCCTTTCCTGAACTGTTTCCTGTGACCGACTGTCCGCTGTTCGCTCCGGGCGGCTCATCCGCTAGGCCACGGTAGGACGCCACCCTCCGGGAGGCTCCACATTGTCTCACTGTTCAGTCCCCAAAATTACTTCTTCCATCAATAGTTCATTAACGGTGTATGTAAGTTCCACCATGTTTTTCACTACAACGGTACAGCACAGTATATTTTTTTAGAATTAAACTGTTATTATTTTATTGTCTAATCATCACTACATATAACATCATCCATCATCACTACATATAACACCATCCATCATCACTACATATAACACCATCCATCATCACTACATATATCACCATCCATCATCATCACTACATATAATACCATCCATCATCACTACAGATCGGTAAAGTAGGTTCCGAGTTTCTCGTGCGGACACACAAACACACATACTTATTTGTTGTATATATACACACACGCATATATATATATATATATATATATATATATATATATATATATATATATATATATATATATATATATATATATATATATATATATATATATATACACTTATATATAATTACACGGTTTTCGTTTCAGTAGTCATTATTTTAATACGTACCTCCTGCTTCACTGTTATGGAAATAAATCTGTTTTAATTGTTGATGACTTTTGTATATATATTAATCTATAAAACATGTTAAATACCTAGATTCTCACCACTATTTAAAGTAGCGCGTTCGTAACTCTCGATTGGATAATGACACTCAACAATTGTAATTTGTAACTTACTAGCATCGTTAATATAAAATGTATCTAGTCTCTTTAGGTGTAATTTAAGAACACACTTGATTAGTATTTTAACATTTATGAATGATTGTGTGGTTGATTGGTTGTTGCTCACGAATAATAAGTGATCGGATCCAGGCAGTTTTGAGTTGTACAGTAACATGTTATGGTCTGAGCACCGCTGCCAGATGGACGAGCAATGGCATGAAATTATGTACCCGGGACTGAGGTAAGGCAAAGAAAAAAAATAGAAAGGAAAGGGCGTCACACATCAGTCTTTGAAGAACTTCGACATTTCGGCGCTCATCAAGTTGGTCCCTCCGTCACACGACAGAACCTCAGGGATACCAGACCGTTTGGAAAGCCTCCTGAGTGTGGACACTAGCTTGCCACTTGTGGCGCCATTCGGTAGGTGCTCCATCTCTAGCCATCCCGTGAGCCTGTCCGCATATGCGAGGTATGTGTGCCCGTCCAGCTGGAACAGATCGGTCGCAACCTGCTCGAATGGGTACTCCGGCGGTGGCGTGGGTATCAGGGCTCTACTTGGGGCTGCAGTGCATTCCGCTCGCACAACTGGCTCTGACGCCTTTTCTGGTCTGCCTCCGCGTCTATGCCGGGCTAGTACACCGACTGCTTGGCCTGCCATAGCATGGAGTCGTGGCCCTGGTACCCTGTGTGTAGGTTATTAAGCACTGCGCGTCTCGGGGCTAAGGGGATCACGAACAATAGGTGTCCTTCATCATGGGCGAACGCGACTAGGTCTCCGTGGCATTACAGGTGCTGCCGCATCTTTAGAACAGTTCGCCATCCTTGAGGTCCGCCCAATCACCGGCCGATACGCGGGCGTGCAGCAGCCTGTATTCGTCGTCGTGCCCGGCCTCTTCCTCCACAAGACGCTGGTCCACGACGATTGCGTCTTCGCCCTCCATGGCTGCTACTGATTGGCGCACGGCCTCGTCATCCTCCCTGTCGGACTCGTCAGGCTCGCTGCGCAGTATAGGGTACCTGGAGAGGGTTTTGGCTGCGCAGTTGTCTTTCCTTTGCAAGTACTTGATGCGGAACGAATACATTAGTGTCTTCTCGTTCAGGTTAAGTATCCGTGGGTTGCCGATGTCCTTGAGTTCATTGTTTTGAAGATCTTCGTCAGCGAGCGATGGTCAGTGGCCAAGGTGAGGTGTGGCTACCAGAGCAGGAACAGGCACCACGCAATGGCTAGTGCCTCGCCCTCCAGAGTGGAATAGTTTTTCCTCAGCTGGCATCAGGTGGCGACTGCCGCACAGAGTCAGCTTCCAGCCGCCCTTGCAGCAGAGGGGCATCTCCGGCGTCGCGCACTGGCAGTACTGTTGCAATATAACAAAGCCTATCCCCTGTCGGCTTTAGTCGGTGAGCTTGTGTTGTGCTGGTGACTTGCAGACGCACGCGAGGTGTCACTCCAGGCCACACTTGTAACAGGTTATGTGTAGCGCAGGACACGTCTGGTTGCCAGCACACTTGCCAAGCCTGCACATTTGGCAGAATTGCCGAAGTCGGGTGCGAGGGGTACCGCGGTTGCTAGGCGACGGCGGCTCTGGTTTAAAATGGCGGGTTCTGGCACCCGCCACCGCTCCCACACATATCATGGAAGCAGTTCTCTGCTGACTCATACACCTCACATGCACAAATAACGTCACCCACATCTTTCAAAAAGGGAGCCGGCGCAACACTTCACCTTTCATACGGGGTTAGCAAGCATGTAGCCATCCAAGCAAGACTCACATGAGGGGCATTGAAACTTGCATTCCGCAGCCTTCGACCTGCACCTCACCAAATACCCCTGGACACGTTGCCGCCTGGTTCTTGTGTGTGTGTGTGTGTGTGTGTGTGTGGTGTGTGTGGTGTGTGTGTGTGTGTGTGTGTGTGTGTGTGTGTGTGTGTGTGTGTGTGTGTGTGTGTGTGTGTGTGGTTGTTTGTGTGTGTGTGTGTGTGTGTGTGTGTGGTGTGTGTGGTGTGTGTGTGTGTGTGTGTGCGAAAAAGTCTGCCCATGCACCCACAACGAACTTTGGGCCTATCACAACACTTTCCACAACCCTTATGGCTTCCTCCACCATCATGTTATCATACACACTTTCACCCACGCGTCTACGCACTGCTGCACCTCCGTGTCGCACAGAAGGCGGACGTAGCCTGCTGCCATAGCCTGTGGCCAGTTGCATCCGTAGCTGTAGGTGGCGATGCTGAATGCCCAGGCCCTGAATTCGGTGGGAGACATGTCCATGGACACCTTGCCCGGGGCCACCAGAGGGGCAGGTGGGCGACATGCTGCCTGGGACTGTTGTGGGGGCATAGGGTACAGCAGGCCGGCTCCAGCACTGTGTGAGCCGCTGTTGCTCTGCAGCGATGGTACAGTACTGGGCCAGCGTCGACGACCACGTGTGAACTGTATTCCTTGCAGCCCTCCCGGCCTGGGAACACCGCTGTGGACATTGGCGACATTCCCTCCCGGCCACCTGTAGACGTACAGTACACTGCTCCAAGTTAGGGTGCCAACTCAGGGGATAAGTAAAGGCCGTGTCCATAGTCCGTTTATTTGCAAAGGTGACAAGGGGGACAGACTAGTCCTCACAGCGAGGTGTGAGCCATTCTTTCTCCCCCCCCGGGTCTGTTGGCAGACCGATATACTGTTGCCAAACCGGCACATACCCCAACACTCTTCGACACATTTAAACTCTGAAGTTATGGAAAGGACAGACATCAGCTTCTTGGTTGATACTCTTCCTTTGCGTAATTTGGTTTCTACAGCTACAACTAGATCAAACTCATTCATCAGTCCATTAACTTTGAGACAAAACAAAGGGATTTCATGATCCTCGTTTAACTGTGTTTTTGAAGAGTTTCTTTTGCCATTGGACCATATTCCAAGCACTCAGATAATCATGGTTTCTTGTTTGTAAGGATACATGAAGAAGGAAAGTAGTGAAATGTGTAGAAAATTTACACCATTTATCCAGTAAAGCATTTCCTTCATATGTAACTGAGCAATGTTACAACATAGCGGCGTTCTTTGCTAAAAAAATATATATATATTTAGTTTAATGAGAACAATGTCATAACCTAACATCAACCTTATTAAAAAACAAAAAACAATCGTAGCCTAAACCATTGTGTGGTCAGATCAGAGTAAAACTGAAGTTGCTTGCAATGTATGGTTAATATTCGTCCATTGGCTGTCCGCAGGTTCCCACCATGTTTACCTGAGGTTATACTCCTCACTTAGTCAGTCGTCTCCTCCTTTCCTCCTCCTTGTAGGTTAGGTTAGGTAGGCTGGTTCCTTTGGTGTGAGAATAGGTTTTCTGTTTGTGTATTTTGGTGTGTTTTACTCAAATTTGACTTTAATTTTTTTGGGCAAATTAGCCGTTTAATTTATTTATTTATTTTTGTTTTATTTTTATTTTTATTTTTTTGCAAAAACAGCTAATTTGCTCAAGAACTGAAGGTCAGATTTGAGTATAAAAAAAATCGTACCAAAGCCTGAAGACAGTCAATGGACGAATATTTACCCAATGTATTAATACTAATTATGAACAATGACAATATAAGGCAATACATAAGGTATTATAGAAAAAATATATGTAGATTGAATCAAGCGTGCCACGGAATCACTGTTGAGAGTGGGGAGCTAATCATTAGTATGAATGATGAATAACTAACTTCAAGTACATAATTGGCAGTAAAATGTACACTATAAAGTTTTTACTTGCAAGGACACTATGCGAGCTGCTATAAAAATAATAATATTATACTCATATAATCGTATATATAAAAAATAAACTAAAGCTACAGTCAGCTGTAGGCTTATAAACAAAATTGTTCCTCTAAAATTTTATACCACGTTCATGCGCAGATTGTTCACGTGCAATTTGTAAATTACTTAACAGATTGGCATACGATTTCATGATGACCAAAATTTGCAACGGTAATGTGATTAACAATTTGTTGGTCAACATGCTATAGCTAAGTACCTTGTACATGATAATATAGCACATTATAACCAATACGTGTGAAATCTCTGTAGGCATGCGTTGCCAGGTCACTCCCACAAATATCCATAAAGTTACAATAATAGTGGTATGTGCACCCCCAAAAAAAAAGTGGTGTTAGTCCTCCGTCCAAACCCTGAACTCTAAATGACTCGTGAACCTATGAATCCAAGATATCACACATTGTTGGTACAGTAGATGGCGCACTGTGTAATGTTTCGGATTCATAGGTTCATGGATGGGAGAGAGCAGACTCAGCAGAGAGGACTGAGACTGACAGGACTTTCTTTGGTGGGTGGGTACAGTGTCGGAAATGTGTTCCTACGCCCCCTGTGGTAAATCGTGTCTCCAAACGGCCAATTTATATGACCTATAGCAAACCTATCTACCAGTCACGTCCGTCGTCACACGACCAATACCCATTCATTCATAAGTAGTGATACCCCTGTACTACTACTGCGGCGGTGAAGGAACACATTTCCGCAACTATACAACGTGATAAACCCCATATAACGTAATAGTCATATTAGGTATTCCTGGAGGTCTTTATAGACAAGTTTACCTGGGTCAGTGCTACTGGATTTTTATCATATGGATCTTGAAGGTTTAAATGAAAATGGAGTGTACTGTGTGACTGCCAATTTGCTTGCTTTTAAGGGTACAAGACTATACAATTCCCTTGCCGTGCATTTGATAGTTAATACCAGCTCTCGGTTTCTTTGCAGGTTCCGCATTCAGTTTGTCATTGAGGAGACAGATATTTGTATTTTTGTTCTATTGATAATCGGGCGATTTTAGTTATTTCACTTTCTTTGCAGGTTGTGCGTTTGTAAAGTACGGGTCGCACACAGAGGCTCAGGCCGCTATCAACACACTCCACGGTAGTCAGACAATGCCGGTAAGTCGCACTGTAAGTCAACATTGCCCTTTTTTTATAGTGTTCGTAAGTAGCACTGTAACTTGTTTTACATGTTGTTTTATGGTGTTGTGGCGTGTTGCTCAGATATCCTTGATGCTCTTTTTTTTTACTTAACAGCATCTCTCTCTCTCTCTCTCTCTCTCTCTCTCTCTCTCTCTCTCTCTCTCTCTCTCTCTATATATATATATATATATATATATATATATATATATATATATATATAAAATCACGGGAAAGAACTTAAGCCTTTAGACACCCTTAGCTTTTCTACCAAGTCTTTTATTCAAGACATCTTCAGAGGCAACTGGGGTTGCCTCTGAAGATATCATGTCAAATTATCTTATCCACTTTTTCATTGGCCAGTGCCAAATATATATATATATATATATATATATATATATATATATATATATATATATATATATATATATATATATATATATATATATATATATATATATATATATATATATAGCGAGAGAGAGAGAGAGAGAGCTTTATCTTATGTTTGTGTTGATGTAATTTGTTAAAATTCGTTTCTTGTGTTGATTTAACTGATTTTGTGTTTTCTGAGATACTTCATTTGATGTTTGTTTGGCGAGTCAGATAAGTTTGAAGTGGAATTGTTTTTGTTGCTCGTTTGGCCAGTGTGGTTCATTTAAGCAGTTCTTGTTTTAGTAGTTGTGCTATACATTTCAGCCTGTAGATCACTCACTGATCAGCGCTTATGCTATGTTTTGTGTTAAGTGTCTGTTGTGCATGATGCTTCTCTTTCTCTTCACATAAAGGCGTTAATGTAAGGCGTTTTAGATGCACGGAATAGCTAACACGTTAGCTATTCTGTCTGTGCAGACGCTTCTGCTGAGTACTGTGCATGACACCTTGAGAGGGAAAATATGAATATATATGAAAAATGAAAACTGCCATTGACTTAATAATAATAAAATACTTTTATCCTCTTCACCACTGATCGGCTCGTTCTCCGCTTGAGTGATCGGTTATGTCTCTGTTACACACTGTTGGCTAGTACTGGGCATGCACTGGCTCCTGAATGTATCTGAACCTGCTCAGTGTTGGTCAAGTCTTGTCTTGAAAGAGCTCACACTTGGTGCCGTCACCACACTCTCTGGCAGATTGCTCAAGAGTTCACAACTCTCACTCCGAAAAAGTTACCCATTCACAGTTATCCGGACTTGCGCAAACACCTTGATCAGGCATTAGCATGTGCAGCGTCCGAATAGCTAACAAGTTAACAATCAATCTGCGAGCTTTTCCCACTAAAAGTGGGTAAATACGCGGATCATGGCCGCACAAGGAGAATATTTTTTATTAATATTGAAGAGTTGGGGGCATTTAAGGCAAATAAAAAACTGATATAATAATAAAACTAATTGTATATACAGCAGTATATTGGATAGAACCTAAAACAAAGCATATGGCATTAAAGAATTGAAAAGGATTGCGCCTAGTTGAAACCTGTTTTGGCTTCGCCCGTTTTTAAGTGAATGCTGTCCGATTTCATTAACTGTTGATGACTTTGATGTAACAATATTGATAATTACTCAAATATGATTGAAACCTTAATATCATTACTCATAAAATACTTTAAATAAGGGTGAACAAGTTGATTACAGTTCTGTAAGTGCAAAAATTAAGACAAACGAACCTGAAATTCGTCGCATTTCGTTTATAAATATGCGAACACCTAGCCATGAGAGAGACAGTAGTGTACAGTAGTTTCAGAGTCCGGGAAAAATTACCTTTAGAACGGCCCGATTTTTGGGGGTTATTCTTATTTGTTGTTGACTGGTTGACTGTTTTTTCCTTTTTGTCTTTCTTTCCTTTTTTCTTTCTTTCCATAATTTTCTATTTATTTTTCACTATTTAATTCCGCATTGTGTCCAAATACAAGTTCTCCTACTTTTATTGTTTCCTAAGATGCGGTACAATGTCGTATTTTTTGATGACAGTCCGGGAAATTTAACGTGTTAGCTATTCCGTGCATCTAAAACACCTTACAATAAACGCCTATTGTTACCTTCATTTCTCAATTTGTGTGTTTGTGTGTGAGAGACGTTAAACAAGAAAATTGGACATTGAGTTAAAACACAACTGATTTTTAATGTATATATATTTGTTTTTTCAGTAATCATATGTATTAGATTTTGTCCTGTTCATCTGCTGTACAAAATTTCGATTTGTCTTTCATGACCACAAAAAAATGGGGTTTGATAATGGGAAACTATATATATATATATATATATATATAATTTTTTTTTGGGGGGGGGGGTTAGAAGGCTGGAAATTATTATAAGATAATTTGTTTTTTTTCCTTTTTTTCAAAATGTGGGCAGAGTGTTCAACGAATACGTATTAAATATTATATGCTTGCCTCCTGTCTTAATGGTTGCTGGTTTGTGCTTAGGGTACTAACAGTTCACTCAGCTGTGAATGGGTGCCTAAATTTACAGTTAGAGAAGCGAAGGCTATTGAGGACAGTGCCATCACACTGTTTCCTTGTGTACTGAGCCTCTGAGGCATAGTACAGATATTTATTGTATTGTATCTGCACTGCCCCTAACTGGGTGCCATGTCAATGGGGTTCACTTTTAATTTTCATCTTATCATTTGTAGAGATATTAATTAAGTAAAAATCTTGAAAGTTGACATTCATTTTGTACTTAAACAGTATGGATGAAAAGAGTATTGGCAAATATGTTCAATGCAATCAGGAATGGGCCAATAAAGCCACATCAAGGCTATCCAAATTTTTGGCCTGTATTAGCGGGATCTTGCTTGGTTTTACCTTGCATAAGTCATTAGAAGCACATATTTGCATAAATTTGGTGAGAAACAAAAAGAGAACTGGGGGAAAAATAATTTGGTCTTGAGAACTTTGGCCTTATTTTGTTTGTTAGAGGGTAATGACTATAAAACATTTCTAATGATCAAACTAAACATACATAGTCTACCCTAATGTTTGTTGTATGATATTCTCAAGGAGATAATATATTTGTTGGAATATGTTAGTTTTGGGTTATTATGGTTTTGTTGTAGAACAACAAAATTGTCATCATCAAAGGTTTAGCTGCAAGCAAATACCATAGTGGTGTCTTATTATATTGTACTGTTTACTGGAAGTAACCCAATAACCTCTTCAAGTTCAAACTTATTACTGTACTGTACAGTACTTGCTCTAATAAATGAGATCACAGGTGCAGGCATAAAACCAAGATTGGTGAATGGTACAGTACTGTAGTTGGTTATTACTGTATTGGTTAGGTCAGGTTAGGTCAAGGTGTAGTGTTAAGGTTATACGCTCAACTGTTCATTTGATTTATGCCACAAGAAACACAGGTAAAAAAACTGTGATAAAACAGTCACCAGAAGAACTTGCCAGTGTGGGGGAGTATAAATGTTGATGTTTGCAAGGTTAAAGTCAGCAGGCAAGTTTTGACATTAGCATAGTTCTGTTATCAGTGCTACCAATATTATACTGGAGATATCAGGACAAGTGACCTTACGGCTTTTGAACTTTTCAAGAGGTTACAGTCACCAAATGTCTTTTTTTAACATGAACCTATGCTTTACTTCACGCACCATGAATGCTTTATCCTCAAGAAATTCTGAAGCTGGGTAAATGGCATTGACTGAGAGATGTGTGACATGTTGATGTAGTTGAGAATAAGATGTGATACAAGTACATTACTGTTGCTTGTTATTATTTTTATTCGATAAAAAGTGTCCTACTAACAGGCACAGATATGGGACTTATAGTTATTGTTGTCCGTTGCAGCTTGTTAAAAGTACAGCTCCTCCCCGACTTACGACCTACTCGACTTACGACCACCCGCACTTACGACCTGCCTCAGTTGTACCAAAATTTTGTCAAATTACGTATTTTCGAGTCCCAACGTCAGTGATTGCGCTGTGTACTGAAAAAATTTTCGTTTGTAATTCACTTTAGAATGGCTGGCAAGCTTAAAAGTGAGAGTTTTGTGGTGCTGAGAAGAAAAAGAGACACCCATTTTAGATTTTCTTTGTATTATTTAAGCATTTTCAACTTACAACCTGGATTTGGGTCCCTAACCCCGTCGTAAGTCGGGGAAGAGCTGTACTCCGTGAAAGTGGGTCTAATTTCAGTATACAGTACAGGTATTATATTTCAGTAGATATCATAGTGAAGTCTATCTTCGACTGGTAGTTTATTTATATGCAGTTCAAGTGTGGTTTTAGGTTGTTTTAAGCTAAATATCAAAACAATTGGGCCAATAATTCTGCCTATTTTATGTCATTTCTGCAGTTACATAAAACCTTGATACGTATAAATTTTAATTTTATACTGTACTGTACTATACTGTATATATTGGACTGTTTTGGCTGTAACTTGGTTTAGCTCCTTGTCAGATCAGTATTGTACTGTACAGTACATTACTGTATTTTGGTTCATTTATTATTCTTTACTGTACTGTACTGTACAGTACAATAATACAGGTTGACAATCCCTTAATCGAAATACTTGGGGCCAGAGGAATTTCGGATTTCGGATTTTTTTGGTTTTCAGAATGGTTAGTTTATTTTTTATTTTATTTTTTTTGTTATGTGTATTAGCCCATCCGGGCATAGATCACTGACCCACATCAGGGCCTGGGGGGGGGGCGAAAATATAATAATAAAAATAATAATAATAATTCATAGGTCTAGGTCGTGTTTCTCACTTTTGATCTTTTTTTCATTCTTGTATTTCTTTATTATTATTAATATTATTTTATTATTACAGTACTGTATTATTGTTATTTTTATTAATTTTATTACATATTATTATTATTATTATTATTAATGTTATCATATTATTTTCTTTGGGTGCATTTTTATTAAAAATTTTATTAACTATGAATAATTATTATTATTATAATTATTATTACTATTACATTTCCCCCAGGCCCTGATGTGAGTCAGTGATCTATGCCGGGTGGGCTAATCCGTTTAAAAAAAAAAAAAAGACCCACAAAAGAAACTTATGGTTTTCAGAGCTTTTCGGTTTTTGGAATTTCGGATAAAGGGTTGTCAACCTATATATGATATCACAAAATTAATTCCTATCACAATAAAATGTACCATACAAGACCTTACAGTACCATACAACATTAACTTCCTATCATATACTGGACAGGTGTTTACTATGTACACTGTACTGTACCATAATGGCAATGTAAGACCCATTTTATTATAGTGCATAGTGTAGGCTGTTTTAGATGAGAAAGGTTAATGCCTCTCATTGTTTTATGAAAATTCAACAAAAAATTGGAAAAATTATAATAGAATAGCCTATAAATTGTTGACCAACACATTCTCACCTTTCCTCAAGTACTGTGCTGTTTACAATATTGGCTGATATTAATTTTAGGTGTTATGTTTTGCCAGCCATACAAACCAGTACTAATGCAGACAGTGGATTATGGTATTACAGTCTGCACTGTACAGTATTTTTTGCTGTTCAATTTCCTACATATCTCTCTGTAACTATATGTGACCTCTATTTTTGTCAGGTACTCTTGGGTTCTGGGTTTTCAAGACATAATCAAAAATAGAAATTTACCTTTTACTTTTATCCTCTTTGCCACTGATCGGCTCGTTAGCCGCTTGTGCGGTCCGTCACGTCTTTGTTACGCATTGTTGGCAATTACTGGGCATGCTCTGGCTCATGAATATATCAGAACCTTCTCCAGTGTTGGACACATTCGTATGTGATTACCGTACTGCATTTTTAGGGGGAGCTCATTTCTGCATTCAAAGGCAAAGTCATACATAAACGTTTAAGTATGCATGGTCATTCTTATGCACGTGTCTGTACTGTACTGTATATACATATGCATAAATATTAATTGTGCTTACAATTTTATTCATTCTTATTCTCATTTCTGTACCATGTTAACATTCCAGAATGCAAAGAGTATTCTTTTACAGTTGTGTATAGTCGCGGACAAAAGTACACTCCCTTGGTGAAACTAGAGTCACAGGAATGTGTCCCAGAATTTACTTACCCTGAATGTCATCTGGTGCGGACGTGCTGTTTTATCTCATTTGGGGTCGATACTGCTTCAGTTTGGGAGAGAGCCAACTTTTAACCCTGATTGTATAGTACAGTATCACTGACACACAGTTAGATACAGTTTACTCTCATTCAAATAAATATCTCTTCTGTACTTTACAGTACTGTGCTTCCTTATTCTTGGACATATACATTGAAAAGGCACCATTTTCACAAACTATATACAGTGCAGTATATAGTACTGTAGAGCCTCTTTCACAAATACTGTATGTATGCTTGAGTGAAAATAGATAGTGTGTGATGTCAATCCAGTACTTGCACATTTAAAAAAAAAAGTTTAAACTGAGGTTGTTGAATGAAATTGGCACAATTTGTCTTCTAAATTCTACTGTTGTTTTCTTTTCTCATTATATACACTATTCCCATTTTTTGGGGTTCATATTACTATAGTGTTTCTCCTTGACTTACGACATATTTGACTTACAACAGCCCGGACATACGACGGCCATGGTCGTATAAAATATTTTTCACATTACGTATTTTTGAGTCCCGACGTTAGTGATCGCGCTGTGTACCTGTACTAACAAATTTTTTTTTTTTTAATTCCCTTTAAAATGGCTGGCAAGCTTAAAAGTGAGAGTTCTCGTAGTGCTGAGAAGAAGAGACACCCATTTTAGAATTTCTATGTATTATTTTCGCCTTTTCGACTTATGACCAAATCGACTTACGACCTGGTCTTCGGGACGGAACCCCGTCGTAAGAGAATGTACTGTATTACAACCTTGCTATTCTCACTAGTTTCATCTTTTCTTTTTCCACAATGCATTTTTTTTCTCTCAAGACTTCCCCAATAGACATTTGTTTGATTAAAATGGAGTTTTCTACCATTTGCTTTCCAACTCAAAGCATCAGTCATGTCCCCTCAATCTTCCATGATCCACTATTATATTTTGGCCCATTTCTCTCTCCGTGTTCTATACACTCAATTTTTCCTTCATTCTTATACTATCCAATACCCTCTCACATAATTCCTTTGATCCTTACCATTTCCTCTCATGTCAACTTGCATTCACTTTATCCCTGTAGCCAGATTACTGTACAGGTGCTACTTCATTTCTACTTTTCCCTGATATACTGTACTCACAATTTGAACTTGTATATCATTTTTCACTTCACTCATGTCATTGAAGTGCTGTACAGTATTATCTTAAATCTCTCATATTACAAAATATGGTAACCTCTTGAATTTGTGAACTATTTTTTTTAGCTCATTACTCTTCCTTTTGACAGGGTGCATCTTCGAGTCTGGTGGTGAAGTTCGCAGATACGGAGAAAGAAAGGCAACTGCGACGCATGCAACAAATGGCTGGAAATATGGGTCTCCTCAACCCCTTTGTCTTCAACCAGTTTGGCGCCTATGGGGCCTACGCTCAAGTAAATGTGTCAGAGGTTAGTGATTAGTTGGTTAGGTACCAGTACCTATTTTTAATTGGCCTCTTGAAATTATGTATTTTACCTTTGATATTTATACTAAATAACCCAATCAGTTTTGAATAATTGGTCTCTTGAGGTCCAATGAGGGCCATCCACCGTGGGTCCAGTGTTTATACAGTATCTTAGGGGACTCGAGTACCCAGAGGCCAACAATATCCAGAAGGACCTCACTGGACAACACCTCTCTTACATCCTGACCAGGCAGGAATCAAACCCATAGCACAATGGTGAGATAAAAGTACACTGTCACAGTACCATGAACACAGTATGTACAGTAATTTATTAATGTGATAGTGCACTTGAGTTTCATGGAAGCTATTATTTTCATATTATCTTATCTTAATTATTAAAAAAATAAAGTTTGTGAATACAGTACAGTACAGTACAGTACTGTACTGTACTGTACTGTACTAAAAAGTGGTGGTTTTGAAAGGAGAATGAGTGATTTGGTGAAGTGTACTGTACATTACATTGCTGTACAGGTATACTGTACTGTAATAGGTAGACAGTACAGTACTGTACATTATTTTACGAACTAGAAGATGAGGATTGTCAGTGAAACATTAGAGGAGGTTTAGGAAATTAAGAATTGAGGATTAGTATTGTGGAAACATAGCACAGTGGGGGGAGAATGATGAGAGGAGAAGTACAGTACAGTAACTGGATACTTGAAGAGCATTAATACAAAAGGGAAAACTGCAAGTGTTTATGTAAAGAAAGTACTTGAGAGATATTATAAACCTTTTGACTGGCCTATGGAAAAATGAAATACGGATTTGTAAGGGAGCAGACAGGCTTGGAATTAACTCTGGAAGTGAATTATGAGGGTGTGGGTGGAAATTTTAGGCGAGAGGGAATGACCAAAGCTGAAATAACACAACATTGATGTTGGATTGCTGAAAAGCCAAATATCAGATGTGGATTTGGAGAAATACTGTGAGGAAGTTTGGACAAGTGGAAACAATGATGAATAATAGAGTAGAAAAAAAATTGGAAGTGAGGTAATTGTGACCAGTTGTTCGTAAGAGTTTCATGAAAAATAAATGAAAGGGAAGGAAATGAGTCATTGAAACCACTTGAAAACAGTTTTCTGGCTCGCAGCTTCATGTGCAGGATTTTGATGACTAGGTTAGGTGTTCTTTATGTCCAGGTTAGGTGTTCTTTATGTCCAGGTAACCATGTGCCCACAACAAGGCTAGTGAAACATAACATAGGGTATATGTACCTGGACTGTATCAATGAGTTCTGTTACCTTGGCGCTATGCTCAATTGCTAGACTCGGAAATGGCTGGAGGAAGTTTAGGGAGCTGCTGCATATATTGACAGCAAGAGGACCTTCCCTCTGCGTGAAATGAAGAATGTATGCAGCTGGTATGAGAAGTGTGATATTTTGTATGGCAATGCAAGATGGGCACCTAAAGAGGATGACATAAGTAGACTTGAACAAACTGAAATGAGAAGGGTGAGGTAGATATGTAATGTAACACTGAAAGACAGGAGTCCCTGTTTGGATCTGAGAGGCCAGCTTGGTATTGAGAGTATTGGTGAAGCCAGAGGCAGGCTGAGATGGTTTGGGCATGTGGAGAAAATTGATGGGGCTAATTAGGCTATAAGAGAGGAGGGATCAAAAGGAGAACAAGGGATAGGCCAAGAATGTTGTGGGGAGATGATGTAAGAAATGACATTAAGAGTAAAAAACCTGAGAAAAGAGAGTGCAAGAGGCTGTGCAGCATGGATTGCTGCCGTCGGGTAATTGCGGCTATCCCACACAAGCATGGAAAATTACCCTAAAACGAAGATGATGATGATGATGATGAACAGGTGTCCAACATTTATATATTTTATTACAGTTATTCGGCCTTTTTGAACAATGCAAAATTATTCCAGTTCTCAAAATTATTCAGGAAATATATTGGGTCAGTATGATGAGGATCAAGGGCCTATTGGGATGCAGCTTGTTGACAGTCATGCACTGCTCAGGACCACGCCAGACACACCACTGTGTGGCCTCAAACAAGAGGATTAAGCTGTCTGGCATGCTTTGTATGATAATATGAAAGTTACTGTAATAACCCAAACCTTTTGGAAAATATCTTCATAACAAATGAGTCGTAGTATTAAATGAGGTGATATCAAGCAATGTTATAGCTACAGTATACTGTAGTCAATTTGACAAGTGGTTTTCTAGGAATTTATGATAGAAATCAATTTGTGACACTTAGCAAAAGGATATTAAGTAAGTTATATTGTACCTAGAACTAGTGAAACACAAAAAAAGTTAACAAAATTTTTTGGAGTGTTACAAATCTTTTAATTGTGCTCCCCATTTGGATGGACCATAATGAAAATTCTCTATATGGGCTCTTCTGAAGTTAGATGCCCTGCTACCCTGAGATTATGCTTCTGTAGCATTTTTGTCATTACTATCTCTAAATGGAGTTATTGGAAATTATTTCCAGATGAGAAGTTGACTGCCGTGACTGATTGCTCTGATTTTTTTTTTTTTTTTTGGGATTAGCCCACCTGGGCACAGGTCACTGACTCACATTGGGGCCTAGGGGGCGAAAATTTAATAATAATAATAATAATAATAATAATAATAATAATAATAATAATAATAATAATAATAATAATAATAATAATAATAATAATAATAATAATAATAATAAAGAAATACAAAAATGAAACAAGAATCAAGAGAAACAATATATGTATGTTGTGTTGTCAAAGTAAGAGAAACAATTGAGACCCTGCAATTGTGTTTAAATGAGGCAGAAAATCAGATCAGCAACCTAGGACTAGGTCACAATTTTCATGATGCCATATGGCAGCAGGGTCTACCATTAGACAACACATTATGCTTCCAATATCTTCCCAGGCAGTAGTACCTCCCTGTTTGGTAGCTACCTACTACCTACAGCATATTACTGCATACATTACTATACTTTATCCTCTTTGTCTCTGATTGGCCTGTTAGCCGCTTGGGCGGTCGGTCATGTCTCTGTAATGCACTGTTGGGAAGTACTGGGCATGCACTCACTCCAGAATGTATCAGGCCAGTGTTGGCAAAATCTGGTTTTAAATGAGCTCACACTTGGTGTCATCACAACACACACTGGCAGGTTATTCCAAGAATTCACAACTTACTCCAAAAAAGTTTGCCCTGACAATTTATATTGTTTCTTCATAAGCTGTATTCCTGCTGATATATGAAATGTGTATTTAGGTTTTCATACCCCCCATAGTAGTATCTAAATTATATTTCTGTAATTGACTTATAAAAAGCATTTTCCGGAAACTTTTAAGACTTTTTTCTTTTGCAAGTAATGTTTGTATGTGTTTTCCAACAGCAGCAGTTCATGCAGCAGCAGGCAGCACTGATGGCTGCTGCTTCACAGGGTACCTACATCAATCCTATGGCAGCCCTTGCTACCCAGATGCCCCATGCTGCTGCGCCCTTGGCCAATGGCATTACCAGCCCAGTCGTCCCGCCCACTTCTGGTAAGGAATAAGATGCTGTGTTGGTATTGTTGGTACTCTTGATGGCTGTTGATTGGTTTTCTCAATGTCAGATTTCATTTTATACTGGCTACAGGGATGGTCTTGTTAAATAGTAGTTTAGCTTGTGTCCAGTCATTACCTCTGATGGGATAGCTGTCTGTGTTTGGTAGTTAGTGTGCATGTTCATGGTCATCATCCCACAACTCTTCATAGCTGCTAGGAATTAAACTCCAGCTTTAATGTCAGATGATATTGTTAGGTATCAAGATGTTAGACTAGCCTAGATTAATAGCCCAGAATATATTTTCACCACATGAGTTATACTCAGAATTTCACTACAGGTAGTAGTACATACAAAAAATAAATAATTATAAACATGCACTAAATTACCTTGAGATACAAGCCATGTTGCTCATAAAACAGAACCCATAGCTGGTGCACGCCTGGCAGAAATATAATTTTGTGATGAATGGTACCATAAAGATGCTCAAGAAAGTAATTAACTAGTGAACAAAGCAATTTGAACATGTACTCTTACATTCTCCTCTAAGTGGACCTATGTGGTCTGTGATATCAGCTCTTGGTCTTCATTTGTAATACTGCCCTGTCCAGTTTTATTATTTGCATCATCAATCTTCTCACTGCAATGGAATACCTGTACATTGTAATGATAGTTATAAATAAATAGGGGTTTGTGTTTACAATACAGGGTATTAAAATGTTAATTAAAGCACTTATGAACTGTATTTTAAAGCTAATTCCTTTTACGCCATTTTCCAATGTGTGGGATGATCCTCACAAGAAAATAGCTCTGGGTTCTCACTTGAAAGTGGTCTGCTGTGAGCATACCATAATGAATAGCACCTTATTAGCCTTTGCTAGCTTGTAGCTCTAACTTGCCCTCAATGAGGTGGTAGTGTACAGGGATACATTTAATCTATGGTGTTCCATACAGGCTCATGTGGCAGGCATATAGTTCTGACTGAGCAGATCTTAATATTCTTAAGAGAATTTTAGAATAAACTAGTAAAAGTGAGATTTATTATTAATGAATTTGTTTGCATATGTATTACATATTGTATTCTTTTTTGGAACTCCTTTTTAATGTGGATTTCCATGAAGAATTTTCACAAAACATTTTTATTTGCTGAAATAGTACCATACAGTACTGTATTGTATTACATTACTGCCTTACAGTTTCACTCCAGACATATCTAAGAGAGGCATGAAGAACATGAGGGGGAAACAACAAAAAATTAAATCAGTTATTTCAAATAAGTGCCCAGCCATGGACAGATGTCCTCAATGAGGCCAGACCTTGTATGGGAATATAAAAAATGGAATGGCAGTACAGTAAATAATCATATATAAAAGTTTGTAACAATTTGTTATGAGGTATGAAATATATAACCTTGAGAAATTGCTAAGGTTTAAAATTACTAGTTTGTGATGTATTTATTTGTTAGTACACATTTGGCCACTGCTGAGTCAGTCACTATAAAGAAATCTTGTTCATTTATTCTTAATATCCAGTCACCTACAAAGTTTGGGAGGATGTAGTTTCTTTACCATTCATGTCCCATTACCACTTGGTCAAGGTTTGTGTTTGAGGTTTGTTATACCTGTACTGATATCTAACACCAATGATGAGGTATAGTTGAAATATAGGAGATAGGGGAATCTTGATGTGTTCTTCAAGTTCATGTACTTATTAAGTTTGTTAAGCCATTAACATATTAAGCAAATGTAGGGGACAAGGGGATTCATATTGTTTTGCTTTACCCCTTGTTATATACAAGAATGTCTATAAGCTAAACACACACAAAAAAAAATGGGCAGCATGGATTGTCTCTTATTGAATGCAAATCCTTGCCCCTTGGATAGTTTGCTCTCAATACTGATGATATTTTACCTTCTAAAATGGCAGCTACTTTTTCTTAGAAAAGTAACTGTAAAGTAAGCCCATATAATTTTCAAACTTGTTAATGTTACCTGTAAACTTTATGAAATTGCATAATTTCTTTCAGAACAATACACTACAGATTTTCTGATAATAAAGGCTAATCTGTATGAAAGAAATTTCAATGATATAGTTGGGCAGAAACTATAGTTGTAATATCTTAGACCCCTCCCTGCATCTGTCAGTTAGTTCATTAAATTCTTATATCACCTTTCTTCACAGGGAGTTATCACTGTTGTTAAATTGCAAGAAGAATGAGATACTTGTGGAATATCACTGCTTTTATGATCATTTTTTTCATCTTGGATGTAGTGAGGAATTCCATTGTAAACTTGAACAGTATTACATAATATATCTGTAGAGATATTAGTCTTGATATTGTACAATTTTATGCTGCTTTATTACAGCACATTAGAAATTAAAATTAAAATTATCCTCATATACCTGTTCTACCATACAAGGGTGTAGCTTATGATGCCTTTAATTGTAGATGGAACTCAATAAAATGTGGTTAATTGCTTTGGTAACACTGACACATTTTTTGACTACACTCACACACGTTACATTTCCTAATTATTCAGTGGACCTAGTACAAAACAATGTTATAGAAAATAGTACAGCACCATCACTCCGGGAAAGGAAGCGACGAGTGCTGCTGGTCACAAGTTCATTTAGAAATTGGCATACATGAACAGTAGTCATTTCATTGGTGGTTCATATCATAGAGCATATATCATTTATTTTATCTTTAAATTCCCTGAATTATATGTAATCGTTAAAGCTAAAAAAAAAAATTTCCATTTATTTGCAAATATCATGAGTATCAAACTTAAGACGTTCAGACCTCCTACAAGACAGATCATACATGACTGACGCTAACAGACGTCATTCCATCTTTGCAGCATCTGTGCCACTGGTGTGGGACATACAGAGTTCAAAAGTTGGTAAGTTTAGTAGAGAGTCAGCCCCAGACGAACCCTAGTTTAGCCACTGAACTTTGCGCCCGAATTCTAAAAACCTTACTTTAGGTTGCATATACATCACTAGGTCAAATTTTGATTGTCAGTTGGTTGGTTCTCATCTCTAAACCTGCAATCAGAGACAGCCAATTGCCTTTCACAATTGTCTTAAATCATTTCTTAAGAATTCGGGCTTTGCTTACGTTGCTTTAGATTAGAGTACTTATCTGGAAATGACCAAGTCATATTGGACTAAGTTCACCCCATCATCACATTTATCCATATATGGTTGGTAGGAGATAGTGCTGGGTTATGAACTTTGCAGGATCAAAATTTTGTGCAAGAGTAATAATTAAATGGTCAAAAGTTTCAAGTTACTTTGATGGCATTTACAGGATCTAGAAATTTTTGAAACATTGGTTTTTGATGTGACCATTTTTATCGGTACTGTACAAGCAAACTGCCTGTAATATGTATGTGTAGTGCACTTTTGAGTAGTAATTCTTAATGAAAAATACATGCTAAAACTGAGCTCAATCAACATATGTTCTCGAGGTCACCCTTGAGGAAGTTATCTTGTTAATGGACAGATCACATAATTAAAGCATTATAATTACAGTAATTGATAAAATATGTTGAGATCCCTGTTTGTTCATTTTAAACTTGGCTTTCTCCTAAAATCCATTTTTTATCATCTTAACCCTCCTTATCTTCCCTGTCTTGTTTCTTTTGTGTATAAATTCCTGTCTAGTGTTCGTGGCACCTCTGTGATTCACACTTTCTTTGTTAATTAGGACGGCGTTTGCAAAGTTTTCTGTGAGATCAGGTTGAAAGTGTATTTTAATACAAGAATGTGGATACAGTACTAGGGTTGAAGTATCAAGAATGTTTAGTTACAAGATACAGTGTATATGTTTGATATAACTAGTATAAACGGTATTTATATATTTTGATATCATAATTAACTTGGTTAACGCCGTTTGAATGGTCATCGCAACTTTGGTGTTGTTGTTGTTGTTATTGATGTTGCAAAATTCCAGTGCTGTTATTGTTATCTCTGTAAATGTTTGTTGATGTTCCTGAGAGTAAGTTTTGGTAGGTGTTTGCTAATTAGGTATATATTATTAAAAGGTCCTAATATACAAAACATTTATGTAAATATTAGAGTGAGCATAATGATAAAACATTCATTAATCTATGGTAATGTGAAAGTTGTCTACCAAAGCTTCCTTCCTTTTGTGAGATGTCTATGGTGCAATGTTCTATCAAAGTGAAGTGACTGCAACACTCCTAGTTAAATTGAAGTATCTTCTCTTCTTAGCAGTCACTTCCCTGTGATGGGATGCTTACTAACCATTCAGTTCTTCCACTAAATATGTGCATTAATTTCAGGTTAAGCTGGGCCCTGGGAATATGGTTGAACATGTATGTTTGACAGTTCGGACTTGTTACACCAATAGGCTAGATAAAAAAAATGCACAGAGCACTGTGTTCTGTGATTATTTAATTAAAATGTAATCTGGAATATCAGTGGCTCCATCAGTTATTAATGAATTGGGTTAATCTTATGAAATAAAATGTTTGAGTTTTGAATTTTCAGAAGTTAGTGTTTAGTAGAGGAATATTGGGTTACCATGCTCATATATGCAGAGCAAAGCCTTTAAGATATTGAAAAGAATGTTAATTGCATTCATCTTCTCGTAAGAAATATTGTATTTTCAATAAAGCGATGTGTTTTACTCAAGGCTTGAGTATTCCTACTATAGATTTAATTGGGATATTCAGGTACTTGTCGAAGTATGACTGTGGTTGCCTCTCAGCTCATGGTGGATTCCATATCCTAAATTAGAGCCCTGCCTTAGGTTGCTCTTGCCCTCTGGATGGTATCCATCACCTGGTGGCTTGCATTCCCCATGCAGGTCCCTATCCCAGGTTGTCCCCTACCCCAGGTGGCTAAATCCCTCAGGCGCTCTTTGCCCCTGGTGGACTCTGTACCACCTGCTCTGCGCCTGATAAGTGTTGCAATGTCTCCCCAGGTGCCAGTCAAGCTCAGCCCGTAAACGGCGCATTGCCCTCCATGCCTTCCCCTACGATGCAGAATTTCAATATAGCTCCTCAGCCAGGGCCCAATAGCCAGCCAGGCGGGAGCGAGGGGGCTGTGTTTGCCAATGGCCTCCCTCAAACCTTTGCTGCACGTAAGAACTTTTCTAAAAACTTTCCACCAACAGTATCTCTATACTTATGTTACTTGCCTGCTATATACAGATGCGTTGCCAAGGTCAACTTTATTTTTTTTCTTTATAAAGCTCGGGTTTATACTGTGCATATTTTGGCTTAATTATAATTTTATCAGGTTTCTGTATCAAGATATTTGCCAGGAAAAAGTGAAATTCTTCCTATGAAAAGAAAGAGAAAAGAATATTATTTATTCCTGAGGTTAAAGTTCATTACGATATATATATATATATATATATATATATATATATATATATATATATATATATATATATATATATATATATATATATATATATATATATATATATATATATATATATATATATATATATATATATATATATATATATACATACATACATATATATATACATACATACACGGGAAAAGGGAAACAATGGAGCACCTTAGCTTTCGTCTTTATTCAAGACTAGTCACGTCACCCCCCTTCTCTTAAGCTCCTCTACGTGTGTGTTGGTGTGGGGATTAGTGGATGACATCATTATGACCTGACCTCATGTTTTTAAGGTCACCTTGTTTATTTAAGCCTCTCTCTGTCCATGTAATCCAGTTGCCTCTGAAGATGTCTTGAATAAAGACGAAAGCTAAGGTGCTCCGTTGGTTCCCTTTTCCCGTGTGATTTTATCAAGATTTATCATATCCTCGTTTTCATTGTGGAGCTACATGAAATATATATATATATATATATATATATATATATATATATATATATATATATATATATATATATATATATATATATATATATATATATTGCACTTAAGCCTTAAAAAGCAAGTGAGGTCGTTGTCGAATAGGTATAACTTTTTGTTTTTATTGCTCAAAATCAAAGGAATTTAATTTGTACATGTTAAAATTTTATCTATTTCATGAAGGCATAATTTCCCATCATAAAATAGCAAAATTATACCTAAAGTAGGTCAGGTCAGGTCAGGTCAGGTTAGGTTAGGTTAAGTTTTATCTGAAACTTTTCATTTATAGGTACTGTACATGTATTTTTATAACCTACATGATCATTTATTACCGGTCAGAAGTTTCCCAAAAAGATAAATGCAAAGGAGTTATCACTAATCGGTTAGTGGACACCCAGTGTGCAGTGGGGTAAAGGCTTCAGAGGTTGGAGAAACATGCTTCTCCAAATGAAATACAAATTTTCTCATTAGTTATGATCTTTCAAAGTTAATCAGTTTTAATAATATTAGCTACTACGTACAAGCTTCTCACTTCTGAAAATGAAAATTTTATTTAAACTTAGAGGTTCATTTTGTCTTGAAGGTGTAATGAGGCTTTACATACCATTTCAGAGAATTTACAGTGTTCAGTGGTACTGTATATCAAGTATTAAATTTTTGTACAACAGTAAGTTTGTCCCCTATACTGGATGATATTTGGAGAAGAGCAGGTCTTTTTTTTTAAGACATATGTTAAGATGTAAATAGCAGCTACTTGGAGACTGAAATGATGATCACAAAGTACATCAGGCTATTGCATTCATATAAACTGTTAGGTATTTATTTTCAAAATTCTTCCAATAACTGCACATCCTATTATAGATTGTTCTGGGCAAATAATCAAAGTCCCCTTTTAGTGGGAAAAAATGCATGCTTTTTAGGTCTTTTTATGTTTTATATTTTTATGCACCCCGATTGGAAGTCTTGAGAAGTACCATTGTTTAGTTTTTAAAAGTGCACCTAGTACAAATCTGTTGAGGATTACATGTTCTGTAATTTGAGAGGTAATCATGTTGGTTCTTTTTTATTACATTCTGTATAGGGGTTTAAGATTTCTTCTATTTACTTTTGTTATAAAGAATTAATCAACCCAGTAAATTCCCCTTATGACCTGTAGATAACCTAAAAATTAAGCAACCTTTCTTTGTGTTTGAGGCTTCCCCAAAAGCCAAACCTTTCGAATATAATGATGACATCAAATTCAGTACTCTAGTGTGTCATTCCTATCTTCAAAATGGCATTTGATTATTTGGCCTCGGCAGTTCCTGAAGGGAAACTGCAAATATTAGAGCGAGTTTCTGCAAGCTATCAGTAGGGGCATTATGGAAATAAAATAGCTTGATCGCCAACTTGTTGCTTACTGTATGTATTCTGGGCATTATTCCATCCCCGAGCAGCAGCAATTTGTGAAGAAGTATTGAAAAAAAAAAATTGCAATGTCTTGAAACACCACCTTTCTTAAAGTCATTAGTATAGAGAGACAAAGTATGAGGAACTATTCAAAGATTTTATGTAGACCATCAGATGCAGTACAAACTTCTTTCAAATTTTATGTAAGACATAATACAATACATTAGTTTCAAGATACACTTTGTACCTGAAGGTTTTAAAATATATTTCTTATATTCAGTAGTGAGAAGTTCACCTGAACTTATTCTTTTCAATTGTACTAAATTCAAAGAACAGCAACCTACAAACAGAACATTAATCTTTTAAATTTGTGCAGGTGCTGATTACCTTATATTCTGAGTAAAATGAATGCCCCCCCCTCCCCTCTTGTTTCAGTGTGTTAAGTAGGTAAGAGTATGGAGTACATACTGTATGGTTAGGATCAAGACTAGTGAAATGGAATTCTGCATTTGGGATGCTTTCTCCAGAAAGTAAAGGTAGATGGGTGCTACTATAGCGTACAGTCTACAAAGATACAGTATCTTTAGTCTAACCTGACCTAACCTAACCACACCACTGTATCTTGTAGACCACATTCTATAGTAGCACCGATAGATGATTAGGCATATATTTACTGTAGCTTTTGTGATTAAATTTTACAACTCGTTCTGTATATTTTGTTCATCTGCCAGGGTTAAAAAATTTAATTCCTATTATCTAATTGATCTCTTTTAGGGATGAATTTAAAATGGTTAAGAAACATATGTATTGGTCAAGTTTATATGAAACAATTAGGAAAGCCTTTTTCATACCTGTAGTCTCGTTCTGAAAATTTTTCTTTCTTAACCCACATTCACAGCATATTGAGACGATAAGTTATGTGTTATGTGCATCTATGCAATACAGTACACCACAGTGAAAAGGAAAAAAGTAATCACTTAGCAGTAAGAAGTACAGTACATAAGTGGATATAGACTAGTGTACTGTACATGTACACATATTCACATGCATACCATTAAACAGATTCTGTTTTATATTAGAAGGCTAAACAAACATTCACACATTAAAACACAGGCATACCAGTAATCATATGCATTTATAAGAGTGCTCATTTGTACAAGTTCACATAACCATGCACAGTTATAATTGTATGTTCCAACACTTGACAACCATACACCAAATGATTACCTACAATTTGCAGGTTGAAACCAAATTTCATACCATTGCAAGTACACAATGATTTGCAAATTTACAACTGTACATTTGTGTCTAAATACTCACACACACACATACACTTGTTTGCACTTGTTTGTGAGTGTACACATAAAGATGCATTTACAGCACAGCACAGTACAGTATCATTGAATTCGAACTTAAAGTTAATTTGCACTAAATATCTTGTACTTACTACTAACATGTTGTTGTGAAGGAGAGCGCATCATGATAGGTACAGTACTTTATTTCAGTACAGTGGACAGAAAACATTGTAATTATTGTTAATCTCCTTGCATAACTGTTAGTCATGTAAGGATATTTAATATGTCCATTGATAAAGGACATATTGTACAAATAGATAATTTTATATTGCCAGAAGTTTTGTGACTTAAAGAAGTCTACCAGTTTTGTATTCTTATCCAATATATTTCTTGAGCTTTAGTTTTCATTATTTGTGTTACCATGGCTTCGCAACTGTATGTAGAGATATTTTAGATTACATTAGATACTTACAATCAACATGGATTCGTGCTGAGCCCAAGGTTAGCCACTCACAGGAGCAGAAAACACAGCATAATGGTTGCCATATTTGTTCTAATTACTCAAGGACAGAAATGATATTCTGCCTCATAATTTTGCTGTGATTTTTGCTCCTTTTAAACTATAAGCTTAAGATCTCTGTATCCCTCCACATTTTGCCCGTTAGAATAGTAGTTCCTTGCTATTTAGGATTCCTTAAAATAAGATGTATCCTTAAGGCTCAAGCCCATTTCGGCAAAACATGCTTGCCATCCTCATCCAAGGCGAAGGTTGTGTCCAAATTGCTCGCCCCCACTGGTGGTGTGTAGGTCTTGCTTAGCTTAATATAGGAAGTGTTCATGTCTATTTTGTACCATTCATCCATTATATGTTAGCTTATATGTCATCATGTGCTTGTCTCTTTCTTACTTGTCTTTATCCACCTTCTATTGTTTTCATTCATATTTTACTGTTAGATATATCATATGTTGATCTGGTTTTTGGTTTGTGATGTAGATATATGTTTACCACATAAATTTTATGATTATCTTTTGATAACTTCAAAATGAGTAGCATAAATTTTAAAGTGATATTTTTGTTTCTTGTTTAAAACAACACAAATTCTTCACTGTAATATTGCTTACCATAGTTTGTATTACAGTATACAGTAGTTATTTTCCATTAATAGATTACTGTACCATATATGATAAAATGTAATTACAATATTCAAGTACACATGTAGTATTGGTATGAACTTAGTGATACTGTAGTGTATTTGTATTTACATAATCAACAGCAAAACTGTATTATACAAGTATATTTGAATTTTCATTACAATACAGTACATGTACAGGTATTCAGTGTTTAGCATGTTAGCTTCATAATACAGTACAATGTTTGTGGCTTTTATTTTATTTTATTTTACTTTTGTATGAAAATATTGAAATAAAATCAGGAAGATTTATATGATTTAACAATAATATCTAGAACTTAATTAAACAGGAGCATATTTAGCAGATGAGATATCTCCTTTGCTTAGGAAAATATAATATACAGTACCTATATATTGCTTTGAAGATAACCTTATATTGTATTTACAATACAAAGAAACATTGCACATGATAAAATTTTCTGAAAAAACCAACACAGAAAGAATTAATAATTGATCAATTAATAATTTAAAGATTATTTGTTTTTACAGTAATACAAAGCTAACCTTTGAAATTATACTCACGGTATAACAACAAGCTAATAAGTCACAATTAGAGGGACAGTTGTAATGCTATTACAAAGATGTTTTTTGATACACTACATGACACAGCACCCTACACAAGAAGGTGATCACAAGTTTCAGCTTTTTTCTCTCTCTCTCTCTCTCTCTCTCTCTCTCTCTCTCTCTCTCTCTCTCTCTCTCTCTAAAATGCTTAACTGTAAATAGTTACTTATCCAGGGGGCTAACCTTAGACATTCACTTCAACAGCCCAGCCAATCCCTAATGGTGAAGCCGCCACACTGCAGCCTTCAGCAGCCTACCCGGGCATGCCTTACTCCGGTGTTGGTAAGTAGTTTTCCTATTTTTATGTTTTTGTTTTACGTGTTTACCATGCAGTACTGATTATTTTTTGATGTTGATGTTGCTGTTAGGAGATGGATTTTGTGCGGTATCTGATGGTATATATTTTTTTAATAGAGCTGTGTAGATTTTAATATTGTTTAATAATATGGAAACGTTTTTGTTGATGTATGAGTCATATCATTGTTACTCAAAAATATGTTAAAAAATTTTTACATGCTATCAGATATCTCTTAGAAATGGGAAGAGTAAGCTGCCATTCCCACATTTCTTAGTATTATATATTTCAATTGTTTGATATTCTTTCCCTATGCTTTGTATGTGCATTGTCGTTCACTTACCAAAGTTTTGTATTTTTTTGCATGGTTTCTATATATTTTGGTTGGTGTTCACCCCTGTGTGGCCTCTTGTTCTTTATCTCACTCAGATCTGGCATTTTCTGCCAATTATTTTCCATTCATACTACTCCCTCAACCTTCTCACTGAAAGGTTTTTTAGAAGTCGGCAAAAGATATTCCAAAAGATGTTAACACAACTCTCTTTTTGTACAGTATATCAAATATGCACATGCTTGTGTATACACACACACACACACACACACACACACACACATATATATATATATATATATATATATATATATATATATATATATATATATATATATATATATATATATATATATATATATATATATATATATATATATATATATATATATATATATATATATATATATATATATATATATATATATATATATATATATATATATATATATATATATATATATATGCATGCATGCATATTGCATCATCACTTTACAATACAGGGGTATTCATAAATACAGTACAGTATTCACTCTTTCATACTCACTTATACATACACACTGTGTGCACAGGTCATGTAAGTCTTGCAAAGGATTAATTATATTTGCAGTTCCCCAGTTTTTTCATCGACCTATTTTTTGTTAGTTCATAAACAAAGAAAGGAGAGTGATAAAAAGTAGTTGTAGTAGTACAGTATACAGTATATGGAAGCTCTTAAGGAACATGTTCAGGAGGTATAGAAGTGGCAGATACTGCAGTAATATACCGGTTTATTAACCGGTTCCTGCATTGCCATGATCTGCACACATTGCACCATGTATTGTGTGTGTAATGTAGTAATGTTTATCAACCGCAAGCAGTGTGTGGTGATTAATGGCACGAAATCATCATCCGTACCTGTCACAAGCGGGGTACCACAGGGCAGTGTTTTAGGCCCGCTGTTGTTTGTTTCATAAATGACATGCCTGATGTACACTCCTCCATACAAATGTTTGCTGATGACACCAAGTTATTTTGGGAAATCAAGAACCAAGCGGACTGTGAAGAGCTGCAGAAGGACCTCTGTGGGCTCCAAGAATTGTCGAAGAAATGGCTGCTGAGATTCAATGTCACAAAGTGTAAGAGGATGCACCTGGGGCATACCAACGGTAAGGAGGCGTATCATATGTCCCAACAGGATGAAGAAACTGCAATATTTGAGACAATGTGAGAAGGACCTAGGTGTGTATGTTGACAATGAGCTGAAGTTCTCGAGCCATTGCGAGAAGAAGGTAATTCAGGCAAATAAATTATTGGGTCTTATAAGAAGGTCGTTCAGTTATCTAGCCGGTCCGTCCCTCGTAACGATCTTCAAGAGTGAAGTGCTTCCCCATTTGGAGTACTGTCACCCCGTCTGGTCCCCGAGATATTCTAAGGACTGTCAGTTGGTTGAAAATGTTCAAAGTAAGGCCACCAGACTGGTGCCTGCACTTCGGCACCTCAGCTACCCTGAGAGATTGGAGCTCCTGAACTTCCCTAGCTTATACTACAGACGGGCAAGGGGTGACCTAAGTGTGGTGTATAACACCTTTATTATTAAACAATATCTTCCCTTGAAGAGGGTCGTCGTGTTTCAACCCGAGTTTTAAAGTAAATGAGTCCTGAGGGACACCGCAGTACTGTACTTAACGGGATGGTGTAGCATTAAAATTAACTAATTCCAATACGGGGTATTATAAATTATTTTTATTGGAATTAGTTAATTTTACCGCCACACCACCTTGCTTCCTTAACTGGGCTTTTAGTTTTAGGGCTTTCGACAACATTTACAAAAATGAGTTGTACAGGGAATATGGAATCCCTTGTATAGCAGCAGCAAATCATGTGTCTACTTCTGAACTGTCCTCATAGTCCAGCACAAACGTAATCAATGACTGACACATCATAATTGCAGACCAAATATCTGATGCTAACTTCCTAAATTTGAATTCTTCAAGCAACAGTGCAGTAGCAATTGGTTTAAATTTTTATTTTTTTTCACTTATATCAGCATATTTTGGAGCCGACAAATACTGGGAAAGTTCATATAAGGAACTCTTTTTGTCATTAATATCTCTTATTGCTATATAAGTCACCAGTGTGACAATCACAAACAACTAACTCACTACCCTATATCGTACACCTCTCCCTTCTCTTATCTCAATTATCCCTCAGCTCAATGAACTTTGTTTCTTAATCAAACTAACTTCATTTAGAGCATTATATTTTGAGGGATCATCAAGTTCTCTATTTGTTGCCAATCAGGGTGCACAGACATCATCGCTGCAATTAATTAGCTTGAGCGAAAATGCCTGAGTGAGCATCGTTACCCGGAAGGGTTGACAGTGCTGAGCTGCTACCATAGATCTCAATTGGCAACATCGTTCACTATTACTCTAGCAATATGTATTGGGTTGAGTATTCCACCCTGAATGGTTCTCATAAAACCCATATTAAGGATACAAGGTCCATCCCAACATAACTAGATTGCTAGTAGGACCGGGAGGTTAGCATTCTGGAAGGAACACTCAGGCTAGCAGCCTCACTAGAGTTCGCCTGGAAAGGCTGAACCTGCTACTGAGGACATCACTAAAAGAGTTATGATGAGAAAAACTTAACTCTGGCCTTCATGCTGAGAGTAATTAGAAAACCCAGGGCGCAAGCCCGAAAAGTTTTGTGAACGAACATAAGAGGAGGGAGAGAGACAGCCACATAAATCATGGTATTCATACTAGTACGTGTATAATTGGGACAAAGAAAATTGTATACAGTGTGTGTGTGTATATATATATATATATATATATATATATATATATATATATATATATATATATATATATATATATATATATATATATATATTTTCTTTCAGTGAAGACGAGCCGAGGGCTAAAAACAACGCTATTCACTAAGTGACTTGAAAGCAGAGGATATATCACTAATGATATATCGACTTAATAGAAGACGCTGTGGTCACTATGCTGACCGACTGTATAAGAAATTGTCCCAAACACAATATCTGAGAGAAATAAACAAAATAAAAGTCACTCGATTTCTACTGTGTTTAGATGTATAAATACCATATACAAATATAAAATCCTCGTGGCACTTACTGTAGTATTTCAGCTATTACATCACAAATTAGCAGAGCTTTCTTGTGGATTTATAGCTGATTCGCCAGGCAAGAAGATGACGGTGGCAGTGCGTGGGATGGAGGTGCGTGGGGGGGTTGAAAATTGCAATTAAATGCCAGGTAGCTTAATGCGTCCTCCTAATATTACGATAAGTAATTATTAGATGTTTTAATTGCCTGTATGTTGGCCTGGCGAGTTATTGCTAGGCATTAACATACCTAGGTATAAGCTAGCGCTCATTCTGGATTAAATTCTATATACAGTGACCCTTAACGCACCTCGTTAACGTAATTTTATTAACTAACTGCCTTCCATAAGATCTTCAATTCGTTAACGAAAAAATTTCGCTAACGAACTACTAACCGACCTCAACATGTTTCGCTTGCACTGACCGGGCAACCAGCTTTAGTATCAGTCCGCCAACATATTAATCGTTCTAGGGCTTAAATTCCTTACTATTTTTGTAAATATCAAGAAGTTTATACTATTCAATAATTTTAAAAGTTTAATATTCAATTTTTTAGTCATTTTAACAATTATTGAACAAAATTGAAGGTAAAGTGACTAGTTTAATGCGCGGCATCCAGCCCTTAACACAGCAAACAGGCCAGTCTCTGTTTTCAGTGGAGGTACATCTTGCTTGAGACTCTCTTCAACTAAACGCTTTTTTTCTGTGTTTCCACAAATTATTGGTCATTTTGAAATATATTTTATATATTGACAATATATAATGCAGTGCAGCGTTGATTTAAAGAAAATAATCTTGAATTAAACCAGAGAGCTAAAATTTATGGGTGAAATGGCACCATGGGGTGACTTCTTCCACCCCAATGCCTTCTTCTTCTTCCTTCTCCTCCACCCCATTCTAAATCCCATCATCATCATCATCATCCAGGAGCCTTCTACATACACACCTCAAAGTAAGTGAACTTTTCTACCATTTTTGTTGAATTTAGGAAATTTTCGTGAGCTGAACCACTATCCAAAACCCATTGAAACAATGGTTTCAAGTTAAACGTTTAGGTAACGAACGATCTTCTGAACGGATTGAGTTCAGAATCTGAGGGCCACTGTGTGTGTATATATATATATATATATATATATATATATATATATATATATATATATATATATATATATATATATATATATATATATATATATATATATATATATATATATATATATATATATATATATATATATATATATAATGTAGAGAAAAAAAATGCAGGCACCATTAGTACAACAGATAGAAAGAACCAAGATACTATATATATATGTTGGGAACAGCAGAAGTGGTAACACTTGTGTTATTGTAATACTGTACACTGTATGAGGGAAGAGGATATACGGTAGTTATTGATCAAGAAAGGATATACAGTACAGTATGGTTCAGACACACCTCTACCATCCATCCAGCTTAACAGTTCTACCCTCTCTAATGTTGCCCACTTATGGTATCTTGGCTCCCACCTGTCCACCACTGCAGACATCGATGAAGAGATTCAACATTGGATCAGATATGCATCTCAAACCTTTGGCAGACTCCGAAATCGTGTCTCCAGCTGTAGGGAGCTGAAATTATCTACAAAACTGCACATATATCGAGCAGTGGTCCTCCACACCTTGCTATATGGCAGTGAGACATGGGTCACATACAGGAGGCACCCCAAGGCACTTTAAAACTTTCACCATCATAGTCTACGTTCCATGCTCCGAGTTCGCTGGGAAGACAAGAACAAATGCCAGTATTCTTGCTGACACCAACTGTGGGAGCATCGAGGCTACCATTATCCATGAAGAACTACGTTGGACTGGCCATGTTACCTGCATGGACGACAGTAGACTGCCAAAGCAGCTACTTTACAGTCACCAAACGAATAGTAAACATAAGGCCAGCGAGCAATTGAAAAGGTATAAGGATAGCCTTGAGACAAATCTGAAAAAGTGCTAAATCGACCCTCTCACTTGGGAGTTGGTTACTCCACATCGTAACGCTTGGAGGAGTACCGCACGAGAAGGTGTCAATACTTTCGAGTTAGCCCGACTGCAAACCGAGGCAGACAAGCGCCAATGCCGGAAAGACATTGCCGGTCCTGTATCTGTCTCTTTATTCACCTCAAAACTCGCCAACCTGGGTGACATCCCTAATAACTCATATCGTTGTATCATAGTTGGATGATCATCATACGCGATTCCAAGTGACAGCAAAGTATTAGTAGTGTGTGTGCAATAATAATAAATAATAATAATAATAGTTAACGGCTAATTGAAAGAGCATGGCAGCCGGAAGGCTGAAAATATACAGTTACATAATTGGGGAATGGGTCTCTTTATTTTCAAATAATATACAAGTAACATAAGTGATACAAATATGATAATAACTAGGTGGGGAGAGGCTCAAACTACAGGACATTTCAACTTTGTGGCAGTGCAAAAAGTAAGATTGACTGGGAGTGAATACACTAGTTGATTACAGGTTATTGAAAATTTTTACAATGGTTGGGACTGGGCTGTTCTTATAGCGATCAGTTCATGCTCGTATGGGCTGGATGCACTTGTGATGTCGTACAGCAATTCTTGGACAAGGGATCTCGGGTGGTAGTAGGAGCCGGTGTCAAGGATGGTGCAGAAGCTTCATGCCAAATTTGCAGATGAGGTCGTGGTGATGGTCAGAGAGATCCAAGAGGGTCAGTGTGTTGAACGCTTCTTGATGTGTTTGTGCGTGCATGCGCGTTCTCTCTGCCGCCCCTCCCACACTAGATGTTGCCCTCACACGTGCAACATCTGTGGACGGCCCTGTTTATCCCGTATCGGTCTCTTGAGTCACCTCAAAGGTGAAATCCTTAATAACTCGTATCATAGCTGGATGATCATCACTTTTTACTTTACAGTGTACTTTTATTCTCTTCACCACTGATCAGCTTGTTAGCTACTTGGGCGGTTGGTCACATCTGTGTGTGTGTGTGTGTGTACTTGTAGGAATTCCTCCTCTTCTCCCAAGTACTGATGTGTGTGGGAGAGGGGGGGGTAAATTAAATATGAAAAGAGAGGATATCTCTTCCTCCTCTTGGCAATACAGGAGTCCATCCCATAAATTTCCAGAAAATTTTAATTCCGGGGACGAGAGATTTTTTCTGGCTTTGAGAGAGTCGTCTCGTAACCCAGAAATCTCTCATTCCCGGAAGTGCTCTGCACCAATTATTTCGGCTAACGGGGATACCACTTACCTGTATTTTAATTTTTTACTTCATACGCAGATTTGTGCATGAAACCCTAAAGTGATAATTTATATCATATGCAGTTTGCATATGAAAACCCCAAGAGTGTTAAGATGTCAACAGCTGCGACTTTGTTCTCAAAAACTCGCTGATTTACACGCCAATCAGCCAAAGAGCATTCTTCACTGACAGACACCATCTTGGGAGCTAACTGATGATTGGCTCACAAGTATCACGTGACATCCAAACTTCCGCTGAACCGGGATTTTTACTTTGCCTAGCATTAACTCGCCAGGCCAACATACAGGCAATTCCAATGGAGACAAGAACATGCAGCCTCTGAGGATCACAGTGAGTCAGCCAATTATTTAAAATGTAATGCCATACTTAGCTTAATGCATTGTCTGTTGATACATCTTGGATTATCCACATACATTAGTTCATTCTTCTTCAAAATAACCCAAGGGGCCAGTAATTATTTGAGTTGTCCCAGGCCTCAAGGTACTAGTGCCTTCTTGATACCGGTATGCAAATTCTTTGTGTTATCCCTGTAAGACCTGCTTCATCAGTTCAGTGTCCTATATAAAGAACATTTCTGTGAAAATCTTTCCCTTTAATTTTTAAACCAGTTTACGTCATTTTGGCATGGATTCAGTAAGTGTTTGGAAATACTGTACTGTAATCATGATCCATCTCCATTGTCCAGATCTGCAAGATCTTTTCCTGCAGGCGAGGTACTTTTGATGTCTTCCTTGTTGACAACTTGTGTTTTGTCTGATTCCATACATTCTCTTTTGAGGTTTAGGTCCTGTGAGTTCCCAAGTTGCTCCTGCACTTGAATAATCTAACTTACACTTTGTGATTTTTTTTTTTTTGCATCATAATGAGATGGTATGTTCAGTTCCTTTTGCAGTTGATGTTGAATCATTTGTTCTTAAGCATCTTGAAGGAGGTTGTAGTGGCTTTCTTCATTTCAGCTGCAGAAATTGTCCGATTCTTCATCACCTCTCGTCTGATAAGCATGTCAGTGGCCTTAGAGGTCTTTTTGGGCATCCCAGGAGACAATTTCAAGATGGTACAGAATTGGTGGGAAGGTTGCGTATCGTACTCTTCAGTCTTGATTGTTGTGTCTCATCCTTGATTTCCCTCAGAGGATCTTTTTCACCCAACAAGGCATGAATGTGAATCATTCCCTTACCAGACATATTCTTGGGACTCACAGTGACTGTTCTGAGAGAAAATTTGGACTAGTACAGGATACAGCTATATTTTTTCCTGCCATTAAAATGTATCTGAAACTGATGCACTTGTTCTGGCGACATCTAAACACACAGTGGCCTCTCCAGAATCTCTTGAATAGTGATCTGTAGGACCACCTGAGTTTGCAGAAGAACAATTTTGAGTGCAATTTAATATGGCAGGCTGTAACTGAGCTCTAATTTTAGCATAAAAAATGCCTCTAATTACATAACCAGGATTATTTTGTTTTGTGGACACAGTAATCCTGCAATAGGTTGGAAAGGCCAGAGGGAAGTTTTCAAAGACAATTTCTGTAACAGCAGCTTTGCAAACACCTTTGGTCTGGACATTTAAGACTTTCACCCAAGAAGGTCTACCTGTGAGAGTTAGGTCTACACCTGTGTACACTTTTATTTTTTTCACAACACTTTCATGATCAATAATTTCAGCATTTACCTTAAATTCACGCACTATACAGTATGTATAGTTTCCTATTAAAATGTTTATACTAGTAGCTAACTTAACATGATGAATTTGTCACATGAATATTTAACATGGCAGTGTTTTTGTTCCTACAAACTTTGATTGGGATAGGTCAACATTATCTCTTCCTTTACTTTGTCTTGTGACTGTTGACTTTTATGTGGTGTGATTCTTTTTTAGAACGATGAACTTATTGCATATGCATAGCTGTTACTTAAACATTGCCAGATTAGCAACAAGACTTCCTTGACTTAGATTTTCTTTCAACATCCAAAGTCATGCTAATGATGGTCTGTTTCCTCTCTGATAGCATGTTTCAGTAAAAAAAAGGGGGAGGGGTTTGTCAATGGACTCCTGAGATATGGTACCACTGCCTTGGAATACATATAGAATTGCTTGGTCACACTCTTGCAATGTCACACTCTTTGGGTTGCTCAGTCAGTCTTATTTTTGCTCTCGTGTTGTTTCTGTGCTTCTCTTCAACTTTCTGCTTACGGTGGTAAAACTTTTCCTGTATATTCCAGTTATTAAGGATAGGTTGGTAGTGAATACACACTATAGTTGCCCTTTAGGTGCATTAATTTTGTGATGGCACTGGTTGTGGTTGTATCCATTCCTTCAACACATGTACAGTTGCCCGCAAAAGTCCTCCCACAACTTGCGACACAGGGCTGTGGGAGAACTTTTGCTAGAAGCAACGTTATGAAGAATATCTTTTACATTTTTCAACTTAAATTGGTTGTCCATAATGTTAAAATTTAGGTAATTTTCCCTGTAGTCCAGTTTTGGATACAGTGAAGCCATCTTTTCTTAATTTTTAGTCACATCACAAATATTGGTGTACTTAATCAGCATTACATAGGTAGTTGTGGGTATATGTAGTGGCAAATGTTTGTGAAAAGTTCTAGAATTAGCAGTGGGGGAGCAAGCAGATACCTTACCTAATTTGTGTGTGTGTGTGTTTGTGAGAACATCTTGACCTACTGCTTAGTAAAAGATGAGACAGTTCCTGTTTAGGATATTATGAATTGAATGTTATCACATTGAAAAGTGAAAAGTAATGTGTAAGTAAAGAGTGGTGAGACAGGCTGCAAGCAAGCTCAAGAATGATAATACACAAGGAGTGGTTAAAATGTAATGGATGGGAGGGGGAAAAGGGATATTATGGATGACCTCGTCATGTTATGGAAGAGAACATAGAGAACATTAATAGTTACTCTATACTGTAGGGAAAAGTTATATTTTATTTTAAGGGATAAATGAGAATACCAAGGAGTGTGTATGGGAGAGATACAGTATTATTGAGATGATTGTATCTAAAACTGAATGTTTTAGGGGAAGAGCAGAAAGTTTCAGAAGCAAGCACGTCTAGATAAACCAAAAATTATTTATACTGTATACAGATATTTTACTTTCTTACTTTTTACTTTTATCCTCTTTGCCACTGATTGGCTCATAAACCGTTTGGGCTGTTGGCCACGTCTCTGTTACATGCTGTTGGAAAGTGAGACTGCATCAAGGATGTGTAATGTTGCCTCGGTTGTTCAGTATTTTCATTAATGGAGAGGAAACAAGTACAGTAATGGAGAGTAGTGTTAATTCGGTAAATAATGATTTTAGATGCAAATGGGAGATTAGCTAGATGGAATTTGTGGATGATATGGCTGTTGTAGGTAGTGTGAAAGAAGTCACAAGTATTAGTGAATATGGGCCCTGGGTGCATCCTATCCAACCCACATATTGCTCTCAACCACATGATTTGTGTAATAGAACTCATTTCTTCCTCATACATTCTGAGACCTTGCATCAGATCATTTCATAATGTTAACAACTCCCTCATACATTCCCATCATTTGATATGGTTCTCTCTTCCCATATTTTTCTCAGTGCGTCTATTAATTATTTAATTACCTCTACTATACTTGATTCACTTCATTACTCTTTGTTCCACTTGATGATAAATCCATTCCCAGATTTCTGAAACATCTCAGTTCCTACATTGCTTTCATTCAAACTAACATTTATTTCCCCCTCCTTCTCCCTTCTTATTACTTTGCTTTTATTTACTGTAAATTACAATTAAGTCTCTCTTCGTGTTGCACACCCCCTTCAAATATTATCGCCCATTTGTACTCCATATCCCTATTTACCAAACTTACTTTTCTTTCCATTTTTTCTTTTTTTTAATTTCCACATACCTTACTACCCTATTTATGCAAATACTGAAGAACTCCTGTGATAATACAGAACTTTGACAAAGTTTTTCTTTCAATACAGTACAGTAAGTCCTCTCTTAACGTCGGGGTTACGTTCCTAAAAATGCGACATTATACGAAACAAGATTAAGGGGGTCAATTTTCCCCATAAGAAAAAGATAAAATACGGGCAGTTACGTTCCTGAGCCTCCCTTTGCCCCATGAAATACATTACATAAACAGAAAATCATTGCCATTTCTATAGAAAATAATGCATACATATACAACTACAGTACAGGTTGTACCTCTCTAGTCCGGCATTCTGTGGTCCGGAAACTCCCATGGTCCGGAACTATTTTAGTTTGCCCAATAGCTAACATCCCTGATGTACCTCAAATGTAATTTTAGTTACAGTACCATCACTTCACTTTGGAAGAATAATTATGGTAGCATTAAAGGTAAATTAAATATTATTTTAACAGTATTACTTTTTCTTGTTTATTTATTTCCGATCTTACGTTTTTATGCTTTATGTAGGGTGTTTCGAGGGTGAATTTCCATGGTCCGGCATCGGTCAGGTGCCGAGGTTGCCGGACTAGAGAGGTACAACCTGTAGTAAGTTTGTATTGGTACTCACCGATGGGCGGAGGTGGTAGAGCAAGTGTGTGGTGGGTAGTGAAGTGGAGGAGGGTGGGAGCAGAGGAGGAGGGTGGGAGCGGAGGAGGGCGGGAGCAGAGGAGGAGGGTGGGAGCGGAGGAGGGCGGGAGAGGAAGAGGGTGGTGAGTCACTGAGACTTTGTGCCAAGCCAAGGGAGCATAGTGCGGCCAGACGAGAGCAGGTGATGCACTGTAAAATGTAGTTTGTGACGACGCAAAATGACGTAGTATCGGATCACCAGAACGTTAAACGAATTTTTGGTCTCTAAAGTCCAGCAAATTAGTACCAAAACAACGTTAAGCAGGACGACGTTAAGCACTGACTTACTGTACAGTATTGTGATTTTATTTTTTCTTTATTGTAATTAGATTTAGATTTTTTTTTCATTCACAGTGAAGGTAAATTTGTTAATTCACCTTGATATTAACATTGGAGAAGACAACAAACATTTGAACTCAATCTCATCTGTAAATTTAACTCAGAAGGAAATATTTTCATACCTGTATTTTTCTCAGCAACAAAATTTACTGCCGTTATTCCCATTCATTATACGTACTGAAGTGAGAAAAAACTGTTTTTACTGTACTGTATCATATTTCCAATTATAAATCTATTTATAGCTGAAGAGGTACCATCATATATTCAATCATATATGAATGCACACTTCCCTTGTGCTTTGAAACTATTATAAAGTATGGCCAAGCTTGACTTCTCAAATCTACTACATTTACACTTCTTTTTGCTCAATAATTTGTGACTGCCTTTGATTGAGGTCTTTACCTCAGAGACCTGGAGATTAATAGAAATCTGACTTGACTGTAAATAAGTTGATACTCATAATGAATTATTTCCTTTTGTGGTTGATAAAAGAATGAAGATTATGCTACAAATGGAACACTACCCTTGACTTCCATGTTGCTTTATGTGACGATGTCTGATGTCAATGATGCAAATGTTGAAACAGTTGAAGGCAAATATTTCTTCAACTACTGGTAGTGCACACACACACATACACACACAGACACACACACACACACTCACTTGTATTTAAAAGAAAACTGCAGATACTGTAGAGCATTTTTACTCTACATGGTATTCCAATGGCAAAAGAACATTGGAAGAAGAGATCTGATAGTATTCCTTTATGTAAGAAAGGAAGATGAGGAGGCTGTAGAAACTACAAGCCTAATATTATTTACATGTGTGTGAGAAGGACCTAGGTGTGTATGTTGACAATGAGTTGAAGTTCTCGGGCCATTGTGAGAAGAAGGTAAATCAGGCAAATAAATTATTGGGTCTTATAAGAAGGTCGTTCAGATATCTAGACGGTCCGTCCCTCGTGACGATCTTCAGGAGTGAAGTGCTTCCCCATCTGGAGTACTGTCACCCCATCTGGTCCCCCGAGATATGCTAGGGACTGTCAGTTGGTTGAAAATGTTCAAAGGAGGGCCACCAAACTGGTGCCTGCACTTCGGCACCTCAGCTACCCTGAGAGATTGGAGCGCCTGAACTTGCCTAGCTTATACTACAGACGGGCAAGGGGGGACCTAGTTGAGGTTTATAAGCATCTCAGGGGGCACTACTCAGTTGAGTGTCCTTACTTGGAGCTGGCGGACGCTCGCCCCACAAGGGGTCACAGCTCAAGATTGAAGAAGCCGCAAGTCCAGAAAACCGTGAGGGCAAACTTTTTCGGAGTGAGGGTTGTAAACTCTTGGAACAATCTACCAGAGAGTGTTGTGACGGCACCGAGTGTGAGCTCTTTCAAGAGAAGACTTGACCAACACTGGAGCAGGTTCAGGTACATTCAGGAGCCGGTGCATGCCCAGTATTTGCCAACAGTGCGTGAAAGAGACGTGACCGATCGCCCAGGTGGCTAGCGAGCCGATCTTTTGGTGAAGAATATAAATGAAAAGAGACGTGACCGATCGCCCAAGCGGCTAACAAGCCGATCAGTGGCGAAGAGGGTAAAAGTAAAAAGTAAAAAAAGAAGCAGTGAAAACCCACATAGCAGTCAGAAGCTGTATAACAGTATCAGCATGAGTTATGAAATAGTAAGATCATCAAGTAAGAAGAGTTTTATTGACTTTATCTCTCTGGACTTTTTGCCACATTTCCCTAATATAAGGCCCCTGGAAAAGCTGTTCATCAAGCATTAGAGGAAAGCCTTTTGTGTGGTATACAACTTTCTTTTCAAGCATACGGTAGTTAAGCAAGACTGAATTGGGTAAAGTCTGACAATTGGTTTTGCCAGGATACACATATGAGTGTATAAATCGATACAGTTAACATTAAGTTATACAGTGGTTCCTCGGTTAACGAGCACAATCCGTTCCAGCAGGTTGCTCGTTAACCGAAACCATTGTTTCAATGGGTTTTTGGGTACGGTAATTGGTTCCAGCTCACCGAAAATTTCCTAAATTCAACAAAAAAGGTAGAAAAGTACTCTTTCTTTGAGGTGTGTATGTAGAAGGCTCCTGGATGATGATGATGGGAATTAGAATGGGGGTGGAGGAGAAGGGAGAAGAGAAGGCATTGGGGTGGAAGAGAAGTCTCCCCATGGTGCCATTTCACCCATAAAATTTTAGTTCTCTTGGTTCAATTCAAGATTATTTTCCTTAAATCAACACTGCACTGCATTATATATTGTCAATATGTAAATTAAATTTCAAAATGACCAATAATTTGACTGGAAACAGAAAAAAAGCATTTATGTTGAAGAGAGTCTGAAGCAAGATGTTACCTCCACTGAAAAGACACAGAGACTGACGCCTGTATGGTGTGTTGACAGGCTGTTTGGCACGCTAAAAACTAGTTTCCCTGTACTGTACTTAAATTATGTTAAATAATTGTTAAAATGACTAAAAATTTTGATATAAGACTTTTAAAATCATTGAATAGTATAAACTTCTTGATATTTACTAAAATAGAAAGGAATTTAAGCCCTAAAACCGATTACTGTATTGGCGGACTAATACTACAGCTGGACCGCCAAATGCAAGCGAAAACATGTTGAGGTCGGCTCGTAAAAAACTCGTTAATCGAGGGATTGCTCGTTAACCGAAGTTAAGAATCTTATGGAAGGTAAATCATTAACCGAAATCTCGTTAACCGAGGCGCTCGTTAACCGAGGGATCACTGTACAAAAAAAATGCTTCACTGCTACAGAGGGACTTGGAAACACTCAATATCTCCTCAAAATATCCTTGTTATTCTTCAGCCTATCTGAGTGTAAAGCAATTCATTATGGTTTATGGGAACAAGCTTGAGTGTTACACTGTGAATATTCCAGATATTATTACTGTACTGCACAGTATAGACATATCTGAAGAGGAAAAGAATATGGAAGTCTCCTATAACTAATGTTAATGTTTTCTATAACAGCACATAGCCACTTTTCAGCCATGGCACATTCCAAATATAGGATAAGATATAACTATGCTTCAGGTTGCTAGCTAAAAAATGTGAGAATGCTGTACAAGAATGTTGTACTCTACAGTCTGATCTGTGTACCAGAAGGATACTTGTCCTCGATTAAGTACAATCATTATGAATGTTAGAAAGATTAAAAAATTTGGAATATGAAGACTTCATCAAACATTTGGAGACTGCAGGAATCAGAGGTCTCTATAGTTCATAAAGCTTTCCTAAAGTAGCTTTCAGAAATGTCATTCTCACAGATCATTAATCCGTAAAATTAACTTCCATCCCAAGTTAGAAGTAGTTCCCTATTTATACTGCTTAAGGATCCTATAAAAGCTTAATTTAATATTTTACCAATGCAAGTTTGCATTTGAGAACTGTGTTAGGTTGGCTAATGATACACCAAAACTGTGGAATGTACTCTCAGAGATCAGAATTGTGAAAAGGCAGTTAATTAATTGAATTGCTTCAAGGCTAGAGGTTGTTTCCAAACACTAAAATGTGTCATTATTTGCAATGCTATTACAATATTGACCAGCCCTGTGCAGTTGGTAACCAAATAACTTCAGTATCCTTCATTGACTTTTACATGGCCTGCCCCTCCATTTCACCTATACGGTATTACCAGTACAGCGTATTGTTGCTGTCCAATGTTCATGTCACATATCCTGACCCATCACTTGACCTAGTGTCAATAGTTTTACAGCTTTGTTGACCTCATAATCTGCCTAGCACTGTGACATACCCTAGTGTGTCATCAGTGTGCCTGTTGTGTTAACTTTGTTCTTGAACTTCTTCATGGCCAACAAAAGAGCCAGAATAATTGTTTTTAGCTTGAAAGGAGAAGAGTTTAGCTAACTAGGGGTGATGAAGGCTTCCTTGTGCACGCAAAGTTACTCCCATGAATTTGTGTGTTTGTGTCCAAGCATGCTTGTGCTTGTGTGTGTGTGTGTGTGTGTGTGTGTGTGTGTGTGTGTGTGTGTGTGTGTGTGTGCGCGTGCGTGCGTGCGTGCGTGCATGCGTGCGTGTGTGTGTGTTTTACATGTACACTGTACACTTACACACAATTAAGGAAGATTATGGTTAAAAATTCCATATACTGTGTATATATATATATATATATATATA
>NW_024732440.1:6499773-6507273 GCF_018991925.1 Homarus americanus | reverse complement strand
TCTACGTATTATTAATGAATTGTATTGCTCATTTTGCACACATAAACATTAATTCAGTAAAAAAGACATTCAGTAATAAACAATAATGAATCGTTTGTACATAAGAGAAATGACGCTGTTTACACGATTATGCACGTTGGCGGGCCTTTCAAACCTGTCGAAATTCAAGTTTCCGCCTTCAAAATTTTTATTTATTTATTTTTTGTGTTCCAATAAAATACGTTAAGAATTAAAAACTCGTGAAATTTGAGAAGCTACTATACGACATTTAACTCTTCAATATGTCTTCAAAGAGACAATGATGCAGAGAAAGTGGTGCTAGTGCTTCCAAGCATAAGCACAAGTCACTATCTATCTAGGAAAAGGGTGAATTTCCATGGTCCGGCAATTTCCATGGTCTGGCGCCGGTCAGGTCCCGAGGTTGCCGGACTAGAGAGGTACAACCTGTGTGTATATATATATATATATATATATATATATATATATATATATATATATATATATATATATATATATATATATATATATATATATATATATATATATATATATATACACACACACACATATATATACACCTAGACCCCGACTTACGACGGGGTTAGGGACCCAAATCCAGGTCGCAAGTCCGACATGGTCGTAAGTCCGACATAGATAAAAAAAAAATAAAAATAAAAAATTAATAAAAAATCTACAATGAAATACAGTACAGTAAAAGTAATGAATAATGATGAATGGATACAGTACAGTGAAAGTAATAAATAATAAGGAATGGATACAGTGTGACTGAGCACTTAACCTTTAATGTAGTCAGCTGAATGCACATGGGGCCCCCATAATTTTCTAATTATACATGGAGACTACATTAACTGGAAACGTTTCGGTATAGAAAATGCGTGTGTCATTTAAAATTTTTTATTTATTTTTTTTTTTATCTATATCTGAGGCGGTCGTAAGTCCCGACGGTCGTAAGTCCACGTAGTCGTAAGTCGGGGTTCAGGGTGTATATATATATATATATATATATATATATATATATATATATATATATATATATATATATATATATATATATATATATATATATATATATATATATATATATATATATATATATATATATATATATATATATATATATATATATATATATATATATATATATATATATATATATATATATATATATATATATATCTATATATATATATATATATATATATATATATATATATATATATATATAATCAGAAACGTAACTTTCTTAAAATGTAGATATAAAAAATAATTTGAAGTATTTGTGGACACAGCAATGAAACAATTTTCATACACTGCAAGAGATAATTTAACAGTGAGCCATGATAGTAATGTACAGTAGTATGCACTGCTTACTTCCTTGTACGTACAGTACAGTACATCATCTCATATTGAACCTTACAGATAAGAGTTCCCTCTCATTGAGGAAAATCTAATAAGTGAAGACAGAATACATTAAAACTTTTTAATAATACCTGTAGTATGTTATCATAATTTTGGAACCCTTAATTTTATGCACTAAGAAAGTTCATATTACAACATTAAATTGATGGATGTGCTCTGTAGCTCTTGACCTTAAATGATCATTTAAGTGTTCACATTTAAGAATAACCTATTAGTGTGAAGTGTTGTCAAGTGTTGTTTCTTCAATGTTAACATAAACAAAATTTTGAGATTTAGTGTACACAGTAATGATATAAATACAGGCATTTTTGCTTTAAAACTTAAACATTGTGCAGTGAAGCATTCTTGAATACTATACTGCTTCTATAAAACAAAAATACCATATATTAAAAATTACATGCATCCTTTACATATTTATTCGAAGTTCAACTCTTGTTTTGGGAATGAAAAAAAAAGTAATAGTTGGTAAGCAAGATTCTCATGCAGTCAATATTGTTACCTTGGAGGTCTAGTCATCACCTGATTAATGGCTTCTCATACCAAACACTTTATAGTAGAGGCAGATTTTATATTTTGTAAGCTTATAGAGTGCTGAAAGTTCATGTATCATTAAGATTTATTAGTTTAATTCTTGTAAGGGTGTTTGTATAAGTAAATAAGTACTCCCCTCATATTTATCTTTAGCTCTGAGTTGTCTTATATACAGTATGTAGCCAGGATCACATGTTAATTCATTTTGATGTACAGTATTTCCTCATACAGATAAAACACCACATGCTTTATTTAGTTTCTTATGTCAAAGAATTAAGGGAGTTGTGGTGTTCAGTTAAACTAAAGTGTTTAAGGTGTTGATGTAATCTTAGCCATATAAATAACCATGTAGTTCAGGGTAGAGTAGCACTGGAGCAGTAGTTTTCGTGATGTAGCAATGGCATGTATGTGTCCGTGTGTGTGTGTGTGTGTGTGTGTGTGTGTGTGGCTGACAGTGTCCACCCCACCCTCTTGCAGCTGTGTATCCTGCGCCCGTGTACGGCCAGTACGCCCAGGCGCCCTCACCCCAGCTGGCGCCCATGCCTCACAACAAGGTCGAAGGTAAGCCAACCACATGTCTAGCCACCCAGGTCCACACCCTGATCTTTTTCTTACCTTGTACAGCACTGTATAAATTAAATTTAGAAAATAATTCATATAGAGTAATACAGTACAGTATATATAAACAATACTATAAAGGTAAACTTTGTACTTGGAGTTTTATTAACTGAATGAATTGTTCCTGGTGGGAATTGGTTGAAGGTTGTGGATTGGGAAGATGGTAATTATTAGTTATTGAACTGGTGTCTCTTCCTGCCCAATTGAGTGTGCCGGTGCATGATATTATATGCCCGTACATCAGCCCTCCCGCCTGACCCTTGCATGATTAAAATGCTGTGTGTGCCTTGTCTCACGTTCAATATGTGTGTAGATTTGTTTTATAATTGATTGATTTAATTTTTGGTCAAACCTTAAGGTATTTCGATTTTGTGGTTGATGTTAGTTAAGGTTGCCACACCAAAACACCTGAAGTCAAGTTTAGTTTAATGCACATAGACCAACTTATGCCCTTAAAAAGGGTTGGATATTATTACTTCTTAAATTCTACAATTCGGAATAGCATTAAAATACCACTAAAATATGTGAATAATGAAAGTATCTTGTTTGAATATTAAGCTACAGGTATTACTCATTGGATGTAATAGAATACATGTACAGTAATACTTCATGTTTATGCACGGTTGTTTCTGTGAAGCATGAATTAGCATGTGTGTGAGTTTGACCAGTCATTGATCAATGTGATTTTTATTTTTATTCAATTTTAGGTACTACAGTAATTGACAGTTTTTAGAGTATTTCTAATAATTTTCTATCCCTTTTTTTTTTTACCTTTTATTCAAAATTCCCATTTGCCAAATTATATATTTTAAAGATTTTTCCAAGTGACATAGAAAGCAGATCATCATTTCATACAAGTGAGTAATGCTTTCAAAAAATATAACTAAAAATGTTTATTGTATTTTAAAACAATGATCCTCTTCATATTTGATTTTAATTTTCACAAAGAGTATGTATAATTTGGATATTTTTTATATACCATACTTCTCTATGCTGTTTGTTAGTGTCCCTTGAAATTCTTTGTTCCTTATCTCTATCCAAAACTTTTTTTTACCAAATGTGTCACGAGTTCTGAATGGTATCCATGCACATTAATAGAATGATGTGTTTATGTCCTAATGAGACAGTCTGTGTAAATAACTGTGCTCATAAATGTAATATACAATTGAAATAATGTATTATCAGTGCAGAGAGAACATTGAAAATAAATAGTCATAAATAAGTACAGTAACAAAATGAAACATTGTGTATACACTGAAATAAAATGAGTGTACATGCCAGTGAAGTAATGCCTGTACTTACTGGCTGTTGAATGCAAGAATCTTGGGATCTGCACCTGCCCAACCAAGGAAGAAGCTTGCAAGAGGGAAAAAGAAAACACATTAATTTATGCAGATCATAAACTATTCAAAAAAATTTATTCCTAATTTTGAAGAATCTGTAAAGTTGTTTAAAATGACATTTTGCATTAGCTAAAGTATTTATAATCAGTCTTATAAATACATGTACGTATTGAAATATTGGGAATACAGGTACAGTATAGCAAAAAATATTAAATGCCAGGTAGCGACGTTTCCTCCTAATATTACGTATTTAAGTAATTATTAGATGTTTTAATTGCCTCTATGTTGGCCTGTCAAATTAATGCTAGGCATTTACATACCTAGGTATAAAGCTAGACGTCGCATTCTGGACTATATTACAAAATATATTTTAGCTCATTATAATTCTTAGTAATTGAAAGAAATACCTAAAATTCACATGCTACCACATAGCCTGATACAAGAACAGTGGAAAAAAAAAATGTTGTTCTAAAATGACATTTTATGTGCCATTTTGGCACTATATTTACAGGGGACCAAAATTCAGCTTAATTACAGTTATACACCTGTGGTGTAATGGTCAGCAGGCGACCTATGGTGTAATGGTCAGCATCCTCACCTCGCAAGCGAGTGGACCCGAGTTTGATCCTCGGGCAGGGTGAAACTATGGGCAAGTTTCTTTACGCCATTTGCCTCTGTACACCCAGCAGGAATGGGAGCCTGGATGTTAATCGATTTGCGGATCGTATTCCTGGGTGATGGTTAGCCAGTGCAGTTGGCGAGCTGTCCAGTCTTCTTGGACTATTCCGTGACACTGGGTCATGCAGCTCGTTAACTAAGGGTGTGGTTGTTGTGTTGGCGACAGCTTCTACCATACACCTTAACAAATTCACACCTAGGAGGCCCTTGAGCCAGCCATCCTCGATTTCGAGGGGCTTCCATTTTGGCACTATATATATATATATATATATATATATATATATATATATATATATATATATATATATATATATATATATATATATATATATATATATATATATATATATATATATATATATATATATATATATATATATATATATATATATATATATATATATATATATATATATATATATATATATATATATATATATATATATATATATATATATACAGTGACCCTCGCTTAACTAACACCGTTAACGTAATTTCGATTTACTAACTGCCTTCCATATGATCTTCAATTCGTTAACTAAAAAATATATATATTATATATGGTTTTGGGTATTGGTTCCAGCTCACCGAAAATTTCAAATTCAACAAAAATGGTAGAAAGTTCACTTACTTGAGGTGTGTAAGGTTCTCTGGATGATGATGATGATGATGATGGATTAGAATGTGGGTGGATAGAAGGAAGAAGAGAAGGCATTGGGGTGGGAAGAGAAGTCACCCCATGGTGCCATTTCACCATAAAATTTAGCTTCGTTTAATTCAAGATTATTTTTAAATCCACGCTGCACTGCATTATATATTGTCAATATATAAAATATATTTCAAAATGGACCAATAATTTGCTTGGAAACACAGAAAAAGCTGTTTAGTTGAAGAGAGTCTCAAGCAAGATGTTGCCCTTCAGTGAAAACAGAGAGAGACTGACGCCTGTTTGCTGTGTTAAGAGGCTGATGTCAAGATTAAACTAGTCATTTTACCTTCAATTTGTTCAATAATTGTTAAAATGACTAAAAATTGAATATTAAACTTTTAAAATTATTGAATAGTATAACTTCTTTGGATATTTACAAAAATAGGGGAATTTAGTTTCTAGAACCAATTATTAATGTATTGGCGGACTGATACTAAAGTTGGTTGCCCGGTCAGTGCAAGCGAAAATATGTTGAGGTTGGTTCGGTAATAGTTCGTTGTTTTATTTTTTTCGTTAACCTAATTGAAGATCCTATGGAAGGCAGTTCGTTAATCGGAAATTACGTTAACCGAGGTGTTCGTCAAACGAGGTATATATATATATATATATATATATATATATATATATAATGTATATATATATATATATATCTTGATAAAATCAACGGAAATGGAAACAACGGATATCTTTAGTTTCGCCTTTTATTCAAGACATCTTATATGTATGGATTGGATCAAAACATTTTTAAAAAAGAAAATAATCTTGTTGGTGCATTTTCTCCTCGTGATTTTATCAAGATTTATCTATCCACGCTTTCTGTGATTTATATATATATATATATATATATATATATATATATATATATATATGTTTTTATATATATATATATATATATATATATATATATATATATATATATATATACAGTGATCCTCGTTACTATCTTTTCGGTTAACTAACAACCTGCTGAACAGATTGGAGTTCATATATATATATATTATATATATATATATATATATATATATATATATATATATATATATATATATATATATATATATATATATATATATATATATATATATATATATATATATATATATATATATATATATATATATATATATATATATATATATATATATATACAGTCAACTCGCTTTTACGCTGGGTCCCACTTAACGCTGCTTTCTGACGCTTTGCACCCTGTCGAAATTCGGAATGCTTACTTTCCGTGTGTACCTTTACGCCGGAGAGCGACGAGAAGGGCGCATAAGGTCGTTTCAGTCATCAAAACATTAATGAAGTTTTCACTCCGCCACTCCACCACAGCCGCAAGTCAGTGATAGGATATGTGTGAGTGATATGGACTTATATGGACTTTGAGGGTTTTGGACAAAGAGGCCCGTGTAAGCCTCTGTGGGATAGTGATACAATTAATACAAGTGATACAGGTGAGGGCCAATAATCCTCTCATCGGAACCAACTCCCATCCCCGTGTGCCCAGCCATCTTTCTACTAATAAGTGTTAGGAAAACCTATATTATTGGATATTTCTCTAATTATTAATTGTGTGTGCACACCATCATAAAATTAAGGTAGTTATTTTTTACTACAACGAGGTATTGTGTCTGGAAAAGTGAGTTTGGGGATCGCCCGTCTATATTTCAATTAATCCCATATGTTATGTTGTTCACTTTATGGGCCGCATGAGGGTTGAATTAACTGCTGTATATATATATATATATATATATATATATATATATATATATATATATATATATATATATATATATATATATATATATATATATGTATATATATATATATATATATATCCAAAATGAAACGTGATAAGATAATTTTGATAAAATCACACGAAAATGGAAACAACTGAGTTATTTTCTTTTGATGTGGAATGTTTCTTGATGGACCATACATGATATAGATGTCTTGATTTATATTTAGACAAAGCTAAGTTAACGAGTTTTCGCCGTGGGATTTTATGGGGTCAAGATATTTGATATATATATATATATATATATATATATATATATATATATATATATATATATATATATATATATATATATATATATATATATATATATATATATATATATATATATATATATATATATATATATATACAGCAATACGTAACTGAACGAAGTATAATGA